>NW_021144708.1:0-75765 GCF_900634625.1 Parambassis ranga
TTAGGATTTTATTTTTTTTTTTTTTTTTTTTTTTTTTTTTTTTCCTCCTCCGAGATCGCATTTTTGGAGGCCTTAACATGCCCAAAAACTCACCAAACTTGGTAGAAAAATTCATTCGCCCGAAAAATTTGAAATTTGCTGACTTTTGAAATGCACATATAAAAATGCTCTATAGCGCCCCCAACGCGGTAGCCCCTCTGGCCGGTTTTGACACAGGATTATGAAAATTGGCACACATATGTATCACCTCAAGACGCACAAAAAAGTCTCTTGACCCCCCATCCAAACCCAACAGGAAGTCCGCCATTTGAAGGTTTGTGGCCATTTTTGGCGATGTGTGACCCTGCTGCAAACTTTTCACGCCTCGCATACTTCAACGGATTGAGCTGAAATTCGCCGTGTCCACTCAGGACACCATAGGGAATAGACGCATTCCAAAACTCTTACAAAAGTCTTACGGTGTGGCCGGGGCGTGGCCTCAAAGTTTGACCATTTCTGAGGACACAGAAGTCTCTATAACTTCTTCGTTTTCTGTCCGATCTGTACGAAATGTCACATGTATGATCAGAGTCTGACCCTAAACACATCTATACAACAATATTGAGGCTTTGACAGAGCGCCACCTACTGGCTACACAAAATGTTGTGTTTTCATAGGTTTTTCTGCCTGCCCCCCCTGGCCTGTTTTGAGTAGGGTCATGAAAATTGGTACACATGTGTATCACCCCAAGATGCACAAAAAAGTCTCTTGGACCCCCCCTCCAAACCCAACAGGAAGTCCGCAATTTTGAAATTTCTGTTAATTTTTGGCGATTTGTGACCCTCCTACAAAACTTTTCACGCCTCGCATACTTCATCCAAATGAGCTAAAACTCACTGTGTCCACTCAGGACACCATAGGGAATAGACGCATTCAAAAACTCTTACAAAAGTCTGACGGTGTGGCGGGGGCGTGGCCTCAAAGTTGACCATTCGCCATTACAAAGGAACTCACTGTATTTATTGCCCTAATGCGTAGCCCCGCTGGCCAGTTTGACACAGGATCATGAGAATTAGCACACATGTGTATCACCCCAAGACGCACAAAAAAGTCTCTTGGACCCCCCCTCCAAACCCAACAGGAAGTCCACCATTTTGACTTTTGTGGCCATTTTTTGCCTATTTGTGACCCTGCTTCAAAACTTTTCACGCCTCAAATACTTCATGCAATTGAGCTGAAATTCACTGTGTCCACTCAGGACACCACAGGGAATAGACGCATTCCAAAACTCTTACAAAAGTCTTACGGTGTGGTGGGGGCGTGGCCTCAAAGTTGACCATTCGCCATTACAAAGGAACTCCCTGTATTTTTTGCCCTAATGTGTAGCCCCGCTGGCCAGTTTGACACAGGTTCATGAAAATTAGCACACATGTGTATCACTCCAAGACGCACAAAAAAGTCTCTTGGACCCCGCCTCCAAACCCAACAGGAAGTCCGCCATTTTGACTTTTGTGGCAATTGTTTGCCTATTTTTGACCCTGCTTCAAAACTTTTCACGCCTCACTACTTCATGCAATTGAGCTGAAATTCACTGTGTCTACTCAGGACACCATAGGGAATAGATGCATTCCAAAACTCTTTCAAAAGTATTACCGTGTGGCGGGGGAGTGGCCTCAAAGTTGACCGTTCGCCATTACAAAGGAACTCGCTCTATTCTATGTAGTACTACCCATATACTTCATGCAATGTGGACAAAATCTTACAGTACTGCTATGGACCCGAGTCTGAACAAATATATATGCTAATGGGATGATACGGTCATAGCGCCACCTACTGGTAGCAGGAAAGTTTGGTTGTAAACATGTGTTTGTTGTATATCTGTGGAAATGAGAGGAGGAGAGCATAGGACAGGAGAGTATAACAGACGAGAGCATAGGAGAGAAGACTGCGATGACCCCGCGGATCGCAAGGTGCGCGAGGGCCCGCAACGCTGCTTGCAGCTTTAATTTTTTTTTTTTTTTTTTTTTTTTTTTTCCCCCTCCGAGATCGCATTTTTGGAGGCCTTAACATGCCCAAAAACTCACCAAACTTGGTAGAAAAATTCATTCGCACCGAAAAATTTTGAAATTTGCTGACTTTTGAAATGCACATATAAAAATGGCTCTATAGCGCCCCCAACGCGTAGCCCCTCTGGCCAGGTTTGACACAGGATTATGAAAATTGGCACACATATGTATCACCTCAAGACGCACAAAAAAGTCTCTTGGACCCCCCCTCCAAACCCAACAGGAAGTCCGCCATTTGAAGGTTTGTGGCCATTTTTGGCGATGTGTGACCCTGCTGCCAAACTTTTCACGCCTTCGCATACTTCAACGGATTGAGCTGAAATTCGCCGTGTCCACTCAGGACACCATAGGGAATAGACGCATTCCAAAACTCTTACAAAAGTCTGACGGTGTGGCCGGGGCGTGGCCTCAAAGTTTGACCATTTCTGAGGACACAGAAAGTCTCTATAACTTCTTCGTTTTCTGTCCGATCTGTACGAAATGTCACATGTATGATCAGAGTCTGACCCTAAACACATCTATACAACAATATTGAGGCTTTGACAGAGCGCCACCTACTGGCTACACAAAATGTTGTGTTTTCATAGGTTTTTCTGCCTGCCCCCCTGGCCTGTTTTGAGCAGGGTCATGAAAATTGGTACACATGTGTATCACCCCAAGATGCACAAAAAAGTCTCTTGGACCCCCCCTCCAAACCCAACAGGAAGTCCGCAATTTTGAAATTTCTGTTAATTTTTGGCGATTTGTGACCCTCCTACAAAACTTTTCACGCCTCGCATACTTCATCCAAATGAGCTAAAACTCACTGTGTCCACTCAGGACACCATAGGGAATAGACGCATTCAAAAACTCTTACAAAAGTCTGACGGTGTGGCGGGGGCGTGGCCTCAAAGTTGACCATTCGCCATTACAAAGGAACTCACTGTATTTATTGCCCTAATGCGTAGCCCCGCTGGCCAGTTTGACACAGGATCATGAGAATTAGCACACATGTGTATCACCCCAAGACGCACAAAAAAGTCTCTTGGACCCCCCCTCCAAACCCAACAGGAAGTCCACCATTTTGACTTTTGTGGCCATTTTTTGCCTATTTGTGACCCTGCTTCAAAACTTTTCACGCCTCACATACTTCATGCAATTGAGCTGAAATTCACTGTGTCCACTCAGGACACCACAGGGAATAGACGCATTCCAAAACTCTTACAAAAGTCTTACGGTGTGGTGGGGGCGTGGCCTCAAAGTTGACCATTCGCCATTACAAAGGAAGTCCCTGTATTTTTTGCCCTAATGTGTAGCCCCGCTGGCCAGTTTGACACAGGTTCATGAAAATTAGCACACATGTGTATCACCCCAAGACGCACAAAAAAGTCTCTTGGACCCCGCCTCCAAACCCAACAGGAAGTCCGCCATTTTGACTTTTGTGGCAATTGTTTGCCTATTTGTGACCCTGCTTCAAAACTTTTCACGCCTCACATACTTCATGCAATTGAGCTGAAATTCACTGTGTCCACTCAGGACACCATAGGGAATAGATGCATTCCAAAACTCTTTCAAAAGTATTACCGTGTGGCGGGGGAGTGGCCTCAAAGTTGACCGTTCGCCATTACAAAGGAACTCGCTCTATTCTATGTAGTACTACCCATATACTTCATGCAATGTGGACAAAATCTTACAGTACTGCTATGGACCCGAGTCTGAACAAATATATATGCTAATGGGATGATACGGTCATAGCGCCACCTACTGGTAGCAGGAAAGTTTGGTTGTAAACATGTGTTTGTTGTATATCCGTGGAAATGAGAGGAGGAGAGCATAGGACAGGAGAGCATAAGAGACGAGAGCATAGGAGAGAAGACTGCGATGACCCCGCGGATCGCAAGGTGCGCGAGGGCCCGCAATGCTGCTTGCAGCTTTAATTTTTTTTTTCTTTCCCCCCCTTAGATCGCATTTTTGGGGGCCTTAACATGCCCAAAAACTCACCAAACTTGGTAGAAAAATTCATTCGCCCGAAAAATTTTGAAATTTGCTGACGTTTGAAACGCACATAGGAAAATGACTCTATAGCGCCCCCAACGTGTAGCCCCTCTGGCCAGTTTGACACAGGATTATGAAAATTGGCACACATATGTATCACCTCAAGACGCACAAAAAAGTCTCTTGGACCCCCTCTCCAAACCCAACAGGAAGTCCGCCATTTGAAGGTTTGTGGCCATTTTTGGCGATGTGTGACCCTGCTGCCAAACTTTTCACGCCTCGCATACTTCATAGGATTGAGCTGAAATTCGCCGTGTCCACTCAAGACACCATAGGAAATAGACGCATTCCAAAACTCTTACAAAAGTCTGACGGTGTGGCCGGGGCGTGGCCTCAAAGTTTGACCATTTCTGAGGACACAGAAAGTCTCTATAACTTCTTTGTTTTCTGTGCCATCTGTACCAAATGTCACATGTATGATCAGTCTGACCCTAAACACATCTATACAACAATATTGAGGCTTTGACAGAGCGCCACCTACTGGCTACACAAAATGTTGTGTTTTCATAGGTTTTTCTGCCTGCCCCCCTGGCCTGTTTTGAGTAGGGTCATGAAAATTGGCACACATGTGTATCACCCCAAGATGCACAAAAAAGTCTCTTGGACCCCCCTTCCAAACCCAACAGGAAGTCCGCGATTTTGAAATTTCTGTTAATTTTTGGCGATTTGTGACCCTGCTACAAAACTTTTCACGCCTCGCATACTTCATCCAATTGAGCTAAAACTCACCGTGTCCACTCAGGACACCATAGGGAATAGACGCATTCCAAAACTCTTACAAAAGTCTTACGGTGGGGTGGGGGCGTGGCCTCAAAGTTGACCATTCGCCATTACAAAGGAACTCCATGTATTTTTTGCCCTAACGCATAGCCCCGCTGACCAGTTTGACACAGGATCATGAAAATTGGCACACATGTGTATCACCCCAAGACGCACAAAAAAGTCTCTTGGACCCCCCCTCCAAACCCAACAGGAAGTCCGCCATTTTGACTTTTGTGGCCATTTTTGCCTATTTGTGACCCTGCTTCAAAACTTTTCACGCCTCACATACTTCATGCAATTGAGCTGAAATTCACTGTGTCCACTCAGGACACCATAGGGAATAGACGCATTCCAAAACTCTTTCAAAAGTATTACCGTGTGGCGGGGGAGTGGCCTCAAAGTTGACCATTCGCCATTACAAAGGAACTCGCTGTGTTTTATGCAGTACTACCCATATACTTTATGCAATGTGGACAACATCTTACAGTACTGCTATGGACCCGGGTCTGAACAGATATATATGCTAATAGGATGATTCGGTCATAGCGCCACCTACTGGTAGCAGGAAAGTTTGGTTGTAAACATGTGTTTGTTGTATATCTGTGGAAATGACAGGAGGAGAGCATAGCACGGGACAGTATAGGAGACGAGAGCATAGGAGAGAAGACTGCGATGACCTTGCGGATCGCAAGGTGCGCGAGGGCCCGCAATGCTGCTTGCAGCTTTAATTTTTTTTTTTCTTTCCCCCCCTCAGATCGCATTTTTGGGGGCCTTAACATGCCCAAAAACTCACCAAACTTGGTAGAAAAATTCATTCGCCCTAAAAATTTTGAAATTTGCTGACGTTTGAAAGGCACATAGGAAAATGACTCTATAGCGCCCCCAACGCGTAGCCCCTCTGGCCAGTTTGACACAGGATTATGAAAATTGGCACACATATGTATCACCTCAAGACGCACAAAAAAGTCTCTTGGACCCCCCCTCCAAACCCAACAGGAAGTCCGCCATTTTACCTTTTGTGGCCATTTTTGGCGATGTGTGACCCTGCTGCCAAACTTTTCACGCCTCGCATACTTCAACGGATTGAGCTGAAATTCGCCGTGTCCACTCAGGACACCATAGGGAATAGACGCATTCCAAAACTCTTACAAAAGTCTGACGGTGTGGCCGGGGCGTGGCCTCAAAGTTTGACCATTTCTGAGGACACAGAAAGTCTCTATAACTTCTTCGTTTTCTGTCCGATCTGTACGAAATGTCACATGTATGATCAGAGTCTGACCCTAAACACATCTATACAACAATATTGAGGCTTTGACAGAGCGCCACCTACTGGCTACACAAAATGTTGTGTTTTCATAGGTTTTTCTGCCTGCCCCCCTGGCCTGTTTTGAGTAGGGTCATGAAAATTGATACACATGTGTATCACCCCAAGATGCACAAAAAAGTCTCTTGGACCCCCCCTCCAAACCCAACAGGAAGTCCGCAATTTTGAAATTTCTGTTAATTTTTGGCGATTTGTGACCCTCCTACAAAACTTTTCACGCCTCGCATACTTCATCCAAATGAGCTAAAACTCACTGTGTCCACTCAGGACACCATAGGGAATAGACGCATTCAAAAACTCTTACAAAAGTCTGACGGTGTGGCGGGGGCGTGGCCTCAAAGTTGACCATTCGCCATTACAAAGGAACTCACTGTATTTATTGCCCTAATGCGTAGCCCCGCTGGCCAGTTTGACACAGGATCATGAGAATTAGCACACATGTGTATCACCCCAAGACGCACAAAAAAGTCTCTTGGACCCCCCCTCCAAACCCAACAGGAAGTCCACCATTTTGATTTTTGTTTGTAATTTTTACCGTTTTCTGACCCTGCTATAAAACTTTTCATGCCTCGCATACTTCATGCAATTGAGCTGAAATTCACTGTGTCCACTCGGGACACCATAGGGAATAGACGCATTCCAAAACTCTTTCAAAAGTATTACCGTGTGGTGGGGGAGTGGCCTCAAAGTTGACCATTCGCCATTACAAAGGAACTCGCTGTGTTTTATGCAGTACTACCCATATACTTTATGCAACGTGGACAAAATCTTACAGTACTGCCATGGAGCCGAGTCTAAACAGATATATATGCTAATAGGATGATACGGTCATAGCGCCACCTACTGGTAGCAGGAAAGTTTGGTTGTAAACATGTGTTTGTTGTATATCTGTGGAAATGAGAGGAGGAGAGCATAGCACAGGAGAGTATAGGAGACAAGAGCATAAGAGAGAAGACTGCGATGACCCCGCGGATCGCAAGGTGCGCGAGAGCCCGCAATGCTGCTTGCAGCTTTAATTAGGGCCCGAGCACCGAATGGTGCAAGAGCCCTATTGAAACCCTTAGGATTATTATTATTTTTTTTTTTTTTTTTTTTTTTTTTCCCCCTCCGAGATCGCATTTTTGGAGGCCTTAACATGCCCAAAAACTCACCAAACTTGGTAGAGAAATTCATTCGCCCGAAAAATTTTGAAATTTGCTGACTTTTGAAATGCACATATTAAAATGGCTCTATAGCGCCCCCAACGCGTAGCCCCTCTGGCCGGTTTGACACAGGATTATAAAAATTGGCACACATATGTATCACCTCAGCACAAAAAAGTCTCTTGGACCCCCCCTCCAAACCCAACAGGAAGTCCGCCATTTGAAGGTTTGTGGCCATTTTTGGCGATGTGTGACCCTGCTGCCAAACTTTTCACGCCTCGCATACTTCAACGGATTGAGCTGAAATTCGCCGTGTCCACTCAGGACACCATAGGGAATAGACGCATTCCAAAACTCTTACAAAAGTCTGACGGTGTGGCCGGGGCGTGGCCTCAAAGTTTGACCATTTCTGAGGACACAGAAAGTCTCTATAACTTCTTCGTTTTCTGTCCGATCTGTTTGAAATGTCACATGTATGATCAGAGTCTGACCCTAAACACATCTATACAACAATATTGAGGCTTTGACAGAGCGCCACCTACTGGCTACACAAAATGTTGTGTTTTCATAGGTTTTTCTGCCTGCCCCTGTGGCCTGTTTTGAGTAGGGTCACGAAAATTGGCACACATGTGTATCACCCCAAGATGCACAAAAAAGTCTCTTGGACCCCCCCCTCCAAACCCAACAGGAAGTCCGCGATTTTGAAATTTCTGTTAATTTTTGGCGATTTGTGACCCTGCTGCAAAACTTTTCACGCCTCGCATACTTCATCCAATCAGGCTGAAAATCAGTGTGTCCACTCAGGACACCATAGGGAATAGACGCATTCCAAAACTCTTACAAAAGTCTTACGGTGTGGTGGGGGCGTGGCCTCAAAGTTGACCATTCGCCATTACAAAGAACGCCCTGTATTTTTTGCCCTAATGTGTAGCCCCGCTGCCCAGTTTGACACAGGTTCATGAAAATTAGCACACATGTGTATCACCCCAAGACGCACAAAAAAGTCTCTTGGACCCCGCCTCCAAACCCAACAGGAAGTCCGCCATTTTGACTTTTGTGGCCATTTTTTGCCTATTTTTGCCCCTGCTTCAAAACTTTTCACGCCTCACATACTTCATGCAATTGAGCTGAAATTCACTGTGTCCACTCAGGACACCACAGGGAATAGACGCATTCCAAAACTCTTACAAAAGTCTTACGGTGTGGTGGGGGCGTGGCCTCAAAGTTGACCATTCGCCATTACAAAGGAACTCCCTGTATTTTTTGCCCTAATGTGTAGCCCCGCTGGCCAGTTTGACACAGGTTCATGAAAATTAGAACACATGTGTATCACCCCAAGACGCACAAAAAAGTCTCTTGGACCCCGCCTCCAAACCCAACAGGAAGTCTGCCATTTTGACTTTTGTGGCAATTTTTTGCCTATTTTTGACACTGCTTCAAAACTTTTCACGCCTCACATACTTCATGCAATTGAGCTGAAATTCACTGTGTCTACTCAGGACACCATAGGGAATAGATGCATTCCAAAACTCTTTCAAAAGTATTACCGTGTGGCGGGGGAGTGGCCTCAAAGTTGACCGTTCGCCATTACAAAGGAACTCGCTGTGTTTTATGCAGTACTACCCATATACTTTATGCAATGTGGACAAAATCTTACAGTACTGCTATGGACCCGAGTCTGAACAGATATATATGCTAATAGGATGATACGGTCATAGCGCCACCTACTGGTAGCAGGAAAGTTTGGTTGTAAACATGTGTTCGTTGTATCTCTGTGGAAATAAGAGGAGAGCATAGGACAGGAGAGTATAGGAGACAAGAGCATAGGAGAGAAGACTGCGATGACCCCGCGGATCGCAAGGTGCGCGAGGGCCCGCAATGCTGCTTGCAGCTTTAATTAGGGCCCGAGCACCGAATGGTGCAAGAGCCCTATTGAAACCCTTAGGATTATTATTAGGGCCCGAGCACCGAATGGTGCAAGAGCCCTATTGAAACCCTTAGGATTATTATTAGGGCCCGAGCACCGAATGGTGCAAGAGCCCTATTGAAACCCTTAGGATTATTATTTTTTTTTTTTTTTTTTTTTTCCCCCTCCGAGATCGCATTTTTGGAGGCCTTAACATGCCCAAAAACTCACCAAACTTGGTAGAAAAATTCATTCGCCCGAAAAATTTTGAAATTTGCTGACTTTTGAAATGCACATATAAAAATGGCTCTATAGCGCCCCCAACGCGTAGCCCCTCTGGCCGGTTTGACACAGGATTATGAAAATTGGCACACATATGTATCACCTCAAGACGCACAAAAAAGTCTCTTGGACCCCCCCTCCAAACCCAACAGGAAGTCCGCCATTTGAAGGTTTGTGGCCATTTTTGGCGATGTGTGACCCTGCTGCCAAACTTTTCACGCCTTGCATACTTCAACGGATTGAGCTGAAATTCGCCGTGTCCACTCAGGACACCATAGGGAATAGACGCATTCCAAAACTCTTACAAAAGTCTTACGGTGTGGCCGGGGCGTGGCCTCAAAGTTTGACCATTTCTGAGGACACAGAAAGTCTCTATAACTTCTTCGTTTTCTGTCCGATCTGTACGAAATGTCACATGTATGATCAGAGTCTGACCCTAAACACATCTATACAACAATATTGAGGCTTTGACAGAGCGCCACCTACTGGCTACACAAAATGTTGTGTTTTCATAGGTTTTTCTGCCTGCCCCCCTGGCCTGTTTTGAGTAGGGTCATGAAAATTGGTACACATGTGTATCACCCCAAGATGCACAAAAAAGTCTCTTGGACCCCCCCTCCAAACCCAACAGGAAGTCCGCAATTTTGAAATTTCTGTTAATTTTTGGCGATTTGTGACCCTCCTACAAAACTTTTCACGCCTCGCATACTTCCTCCAAATGAGCTAAAACTCACTGTGTCCACTCAGGACACCATAGGGAATAGACGCATTCAAAAACTCTTACAAAAGTCTTACGGTGTGGTGGGGGCGTGGCCTCAAACTTGACCATTCGCCATTACAAAGGAACTCACTGTATTTATTGCCCTAATGCGTAGCCCCGCTGGCCAGTTTGACACAGGATCATGAGAATTAGCACACATGTGTATCACCCCAAGACGCACAAAAAACTCTCTTGGACCCCCCCCTCCAAACCCAACAGGAAGTCCACCATTTTGATTTTTTTTGTAATTTTTACCGTTTTCTGACCCTGCTATAAAACTTTTCATACCTCGCATACTTCATGCAATTGAGCTGAAATTCACTGTGTCCACTCAGGACACCATAGAGAATAGACGCATTCCAAAACTCTTTCAAAAGTATTACCGTGTGGTGGGGGAGTGGCCTCAAAGTTGACCATTCGCCATTACAAAGGAACTCGCTGTGTTTTATGCAGTACTACCCATATACTTTATGCAATGTGGACAAAATCTTACAGTACTGCCATGGAGCCGAGTCTAAACAGATATATATGCTAATAGGATGATACGGTCATAGCGCCACCTACTGGTAGCAGGAAAGTTTGGTTATAAACATGTGTTTGTTGTATATCTGTGGAAATGAGAGGAGGAGAGCATAGCACAGGAGAGTATAGGAGACGAGAGCATAGGAGAGAAGACTGCGATGACCCCGCGGATCGCATCACGAGGGCCCGCAATGCTGCTTGCAGCTTTAATTTTTTTTTTTTTTTTTCCCCCTCCGAGATCGCATTTTTGGAGGCCTTAACATGCCCAAAAACTCACCAAACTTGGTAGAAAAATTCATTCGCCCGAAAAATTTTGAAATTTGCTGACTTTTGAAATGCACATATAAAAATGGCTCTATAGCGCCCCCAACGCGTAGCCCCTCTGGCCGGTTTGACACAGGATTATGAAAATTGGCACACATGTGTATCACCTCAAGACGCACAAAAAAGTCTCTTGGACCCCCCCTCCAAACCCAACAGGAAGTCCGCCATTTGAAGGTTTGTGGCCATTTTTGGCGATGTGTAACCCTGCTGCCAAACTTTTCACGCCTCGCATACGTCATCGGATTGAGCTGAAAATTGCCGTGTCCACTCAGGACACCATAGGGAATAGACGCATTCCAAAACTCTTACAAAAGTCTGACGGTGTGGCCGGGGCGTGGCCTCAAAGTTTGACCATTTCTGAGGACACAGAAAGTCTCTATAACTTCTTCGTTTTCTGTCCGATCTGTACGAAATGTCACATGTATGATCAGAGTCTGACCCTAAACACATCTATACAACAATATTGAGGCTTTGACAGAGCGCCACCTACTGGCTACACAAAATGTTGTGTTTTCATAGGTTTTTCTGCCTGCCCATGTGGCCTGTTTTGAGTAGGGTCACGAAAATTGGCACACATTTTTATCACCCCAAGACGCACAAAAAAGTCTCTTGGACCCCCCCTCCAAACCCAACAGGAAGTCCGCCATTTTGAAATGTCTGTTAATTTTTGGCGATTTGTGACCCTGCTACAAAACTTTTCACCCCTCGCATACTTCATCCAATCAAGCTGAAAATCACTGTGTCCACTCAGGACACGATACAGAACAGACGCATTCCAAAACTCTTACAAAAGTATTACGGTGTGGTGGGGGTGTGGCCTCAAAGTTGACCACTCGCCATTACAAAGGAACTCCCTGTATTTTTTGCCCTAACACGTAGCCCCGCTGGCCAGTTTGACACAGGATCATGAAAATTAGCACACATGTGTATCACCCCAAGACGCACAAAAAAGTCTCTTGGACCCCCGCTCCAAACCCAACAGGAAGCCCGCCATTTTGACTTTTGTGGCCATTTTTTGCCTATTTGTGACCCTGCTTCAAAACTTTTCACGCCTCACATACTTCATGCAATTGAGCTGAAAATCACTGTGTCCACTCAGGACACCATAGGGAATAGACGCATTCCAAAACTCTTACAAAAGTCTTACGGTGTGGCGGGGGCGTGGCCTCAAAGTTGACCATTCGCCATTACAAAGGAACTCACTGTATTTATTGCCCTAATGCGTAGCCCCGCTGGCCAGTTTGACACAGGATCACAAGAATTAGCACACATGTGTATCACCCCAAGACGCACAAAAAAGTCTCTTGGACCCCCCCTCCAAACCCAACAGGAAGTCCACCATTTTGATTTGTTTTTGTAATTTTTACCGTTTTCTGACCCTGCTATAAAACTTTTCATGCCTCGCATACTTCATGCAATTGAGCTGAAATTCACTGTGTCCACTCAGGACACCATAGGGAATAGACGCATCTTTCAAAAGTATTACCGTGTGGCGGGGGAGTGGCCTCAAAGTTGACCATTCGCCATTACAAAGGAACTCGCTGTGTTTTATGCAGTACTACCCATATACTTTATGCAATGTGGACAAAATCTTACAGTAATGGTATGGACCCAAGTCTGAACAAATATATATGCTAATGGGATGATACGGTCATAGCGCCACCTACTGGTAGCAGGAAAGTTTGGTTGTAAACATGTGTTCGTTGTATATCTGTGGAAATGAGAGGAGGAGAGCATAGGACAGGAGAGCATAGGAGACGAGAGCATAGGAGAGAAGACTGCGATGACCCCGCGGATCGCAAGGTGCGCGAGGGCCCGCAATGCTGCTTGCAGCTTTAATTAGGGCCCGAGCACCGAATGGTGCAAGAGCCCTATTGAAACCCTTAGGATTATTATTTTTTTTTTTTTTTTTTTTTTTTTTTTTTTTTTTTTTTTTTTCCCCTCCGAGATCGCATTTTCGGAGGCCTTAACATGCCCAAAAACTCACCAAACTTGGTAGAAAAATTCATTCGCCCGAAAAATTTTGAAATTTGCTGACTTTTGAAATGCACATATAAAAATGGCTCTATAGCGCCCCCAACGCGTAGCCCCTCTGGCCGGTTTGACACAGGATTATGAAAATTGGCACACATATGTATCACCTCAAGACGCACAAAAAAGTCTCTTGGACCCCCCCTCCAAACCCAACAGGAAGTCCGCCATTTGAAGGTTTGTGGCCATTTTTGGCGATGTGTGACCCTGCTGCCAAACTTTTCACGCCTCGCATACTTCAACGGATTGAGCTGAAATTCGCCGTGTCCACTCAGGACACCATAGGGAATAGACGCATTCCAAAACTCTTACAAAAGTCTGACGGTGTGGCCGGGGCGTGGCCTCAAAGTTTGACCATTTCTGAGGACACAGAAAGTCTCTGTAACTTCTTCGTTTTCTGTCCGATCTGTACGAAATGTCACATGTATGATCACAGTCTGACCCTAAACACATCTATACAACAATATTGAGGCTTTGACAGAGCGCCACCTACTGGCTACACAAAATGTTGTGTTTTCATAGGTTTTTCTGCCTGCCCCCCTGGCCTGTTTTGAGTAGGGTCATGAAAATTGGTACACATGTGTATCACCCCAACATGCACAAAAAAGTCTCTTGGACCCCCCCTCCAAACCCAACAGGAAGTCCGCCATTTTGAAATTTCTGTTAATTTTTGGCGATTTGTGACCCTCCTGCAAAACTTTTCACGCCTCGCATACTTCATCCAAATGAGCTAAAACTCACTGTGTCCACTCAGGACACCATAGGGAATAGACGCATTCAAAAACTCTTACAAAAGTCTGACGGTGTGGCGGGGGCGTGGCCTCAAAGTTGACCATTCGCCATTACAAAGGAACTCACTGTATTTATTGCCCTAATGCGTAGCCCCGCTGGCCAGTTTGACACAGGATCATGAGAATTAGCACACATGTGTATCACCCCAAGACGCACAAAAAAGTCTCTTGGACCCCCCCTCCAAACCCAACAGGAAGTCCACCATTTTGACTTTTTTTTGTAATTTTTACCGTTTTCTGAACCTGCTATAAAACTTTTCATGCCTCGCATACTTCATGCAATTCAGCTGAAATTCACTGTGTCCACTCAGGACACCATAGGGAATAGACGCATTCCAAAACTCTTTCAAAAGTATTACCGTGTGGTGGGGGAGTGGCCTCAAAGTTGACCGTTCGCCATTACAAAGGAACTCGCTGTGTTTTATGCAGTACTACCCATATACTTTATGCAACGTGGACAAAATCTTACAGTACTGCCATGGAGCCGAGTCTAAACAGATATATATGCTAATAGGATGATACGGTCATAGCGCCACCTACTGGTAGCAGGAAAGTTTGGTTGTAAACATGTGTTTGTTGTATATCTGTGGAAATGAGAGGAGGAGAGCATAGCACAGGAGAGTATAGGAGACAAGAGCATAAGAGAGAAGACTGCGATGACCCCGCGGATCGCAAGGTGCGCGAGGGCCCGCAATGCTGCTTGCAGCTTTAATTATTTTTTTTTTTCCCCCTCCGAGATCGCATTTTTGGAGGCCTTAACATGCCCAAAAACTCACCAAACTTGGTAGAAAAATTCATTCGCCCGAAAAATTTTGAAATTTGCTGACTTTTGAAATGCACATATAAAAATGGCTCTATAGCGCCCCCAACGCGTAGCCCCTCTGGCCGGTTTGACACAGGATTATGAAAATTGGCACACATATGTATCACCTCAAGACGCACAAAAAAGTCTCTTGGACCCCCCCTCCAAACCCAACAGGAAGTCCGCCATTTGAAGGTTTGTGGCCATTTTTGGCGATGTGTGACCCTGCTGCCAAACTTTTCACGCCTCGCATACGTCATCGGATTGAGCTGAAATTTGCCGTGTCCACTCAGGACACCATAGGGAATAGACGCATTCCAAAACTCTTACAAAAGTCTGACGGTGTGGCCGGGGCGTGGCCTCAAAGTTTGACCATTTCTGAGGACACAGAAAGTCTCTATAACTTCTTCGTTTTCTGTCCGATCTGTACGAAATGTCACATGTATGATCAGAGTCTGACCCTAAACACATCTATACAACAATATTGAGGCTTTGACAGAGCGCCACCTACTGGCTACACAAAATGTTGTGTTTTCATAGGTTTTTCTGCCTGCCCCTGTGGCCTGTTTTGAGTAGGGTCATGAAAATTGGCACACATGTGTATCCCCTCAAGACGCACAAAAAAGTCTCTTGGACCCCCCCTCCAAACCCAACAGGAAGTCCGCCATTTTGAAATTTCGGTTAATTTTTGGTGATTTGTGACCCTGCTACAAAACTTTTCACGCCTCGCATACTTCATCCAATTGAGCTAAACCTCACTGTGTCAACTCAGGACAACATAGGGAATAGACGCATTCCAAAACTCTTACAAAAGTCTTACGGTGTGGTGGGGGCGTGGCCTCAAAGTTGAGCATTCGCCATTACAAATGAACTCCCTGTATTTTTTCCCTAACGCGTAGCCCCGCTGGCCAGTTTGACACAGGATCATGAAATTTGGCACACATGTGTATCACCCCAAGACGCACAAAAAAGTCTCTTGGACCCCCCCTCCAAACCCAACAGGAAGTCCGCCATTTTGACTTTTGTGGCCATTTTTTGCCTATTTGTGACCCTGCTTCAAAACTTTTCAAGCCTCACATACTTCAACCAATTGAGCTAAAACTCACTGTGTCAACTTTGGACACCATAGGGAATAGACGCATTCCAAAACTCTTTCAAAAGTATTACCGTGTGGCGGGGGAGTGGCCTCAAAGTTGACCATTCGCCATTACAAAGGAACTCGCTGTGTTTTATGCAGTACTACCCATATACTTTATGCAATGTGGACAAAATCTTACTGTACTGCTATGGACCCGAGTCTGAACAGATATATATGCTAATAGGATGATACGGTCATAGCGCCACCTACTGGTAGCAGGAAAGTTTGGTTGTAAACATGTGTTTGTTGTATATTTGTGGAAATGAGAGGAGGAGAGCATAGGACTGGAGAGTATAGGAGACGAGAGCATAGGAGAGAAGACTGCGATGACCCCGCGGATCGCAAGGTGCGCGAGGGCCCGCAATGCTGCTTGCAGCTTTAATTTTTTTTTTTTTTTCCCCCTCCGAGATCGCATTTTTGGAGGCCTTAACATGCCCAAAACTCACCAAACTTGGTAGAAAAATTCATTCGCCCGAAAAATTTTGAAATTTGCTGACTTTTGAAATGCACATATAAAAATGGCTCTATAGCGCCCCCAACGCGTAGCCCCTCTGGCCGGTTTGACACAGGATTATGAAAATTGGCACACATATGTATCACCTCAAGACGCACAAAAAAGTCTCTTGGACCCCCCCTCCAAACCCAACAGGAAGTCCCCCAGTTGAAGGTTTGTGGCCATTTTTGGCGATGTGTGACCCTGCTGCCAAACTTTTCACGCCTCGCATACTTCAACGGATTGAGCTGAAATTCGCCGTGTCCACTCAGGACACCATAGGGAATAGACGCATTCCAAAACTCTTACAAAAGTCTGACGGTGTGGCCGGGGCGTGGCCTCAAAGTTTGACCATTTCTGAGGACACAGAAAGTCTCTATAACTTCTTCGTTTTCTGTCCGATCTGTACGAAATGTCACATGTATGATCAGAGTCTGACCCTAAACACATCTATACAACAATATTGAGGCTTTGACAGAGCGCCACCTACTGGCTACACAAAATGTTGTGTTTTCATAGGTTTTTCTGCCTGCCCCCCTGGCCTGTTTTGAGTAGGGTCATGAAAATTGGTACACATGTGTATCACCCCAAGATGCACAAAAAAGTCTCTTGGACCCCCCCTCCAAACCCAACAGGAAGTCCGCCATTTTGAAATTTCTGTTAATTTTTGGCGATTTGTGACCCTCCTGCAAAACTTTTCACGCCTCGCATACTTCATCCAAATGAGCTAAAACTCACTGTGTCCACTCAGGACACCATAGGGAATAGACGCATTCAAAAACTCTTACAAAAGTCTGACGGTGTGGCGGGGGCGTGGCCTCAAAGTTGACCATTCGCCATTACAAAGGAAGTCCCTGTATTTTTTGCCCTAATGTGTAGCCCCGCTGGCCAGTTTGACACAGGTTCATGAAAATTAGCACACATGTGTATCACCCCAAGACGCACAAAAAAGTCTCTTGGACCCCGCCTCCAAACCCAACAGGAAGTCCGCCATTTTGACTTTTGTGGCAATTGTTTGCCTATTTTTGACCCTGCTTCAAAACTTTTCACGCCTCACATACTTCATGCAATTGAGCTGAAATTCACTGTGTCTACTCAGGACACCATAGGGAATAGATGCATTCCAAAACTCTTTCAAAAGTATTACCGTGTGCCGGGGGAGTGGCCTCAAAGTTGACCGTTCGCCATTACAAAGGAACTCGCTCTATTCTATGTAGTACTACCCATATACTTCATGCAATGTGGACAAAATCTTACAGTACTGCTATGGACCCGAGTCTGAACAAATATATATGCTAATGGGATGATACGGTCATAGCGCCACCTACTGGTAGCAGGAAAGTTTGGTTGTAAACATGTGTTTGTTGTATATCCGTGGAAATGAGAGGAGGAGAGCATAGGACAGGAGAGTATAAGAGACGAGAGCATAGGAGAGAAGACTGCGATGACCCCGCGGATCGCAAGGTGCGCGAGGGCCCGCAATGCTGCTTGCAGCTTTAATTATTTTTCCTTCCCCCCCTTAGATCGCATTTTTGGAGGCCTTAACATGCCCAAAAACTCACCAAACTTGGTAGAAAAATTCATTCGCCCGAAAAATTTTGAAATTTGCTGACTTTTGAAATGCACATATAAAAATGGCTCTATAGCGCCCCCAACGCATAGCCCCTCTGGTCGGTTTGACACAGGATTATGAAAATTGGCACACATATGTATCACCTCAAGACGCACAAAAAAGTCTCTTGGACCCCCCCTCCAAACCCAACAGGAAGTCCGCCATTTGAAGGTTTGTGGCCATTTTTGGCGATGTGTGACCCTGCTGCCAAACTTTTCACGCCTCGCATACTTCATCGGATTGAGCTGAAATTCGCCGTGTCCACTCAGGACACCATAGGGAATAGACGCATTCCAAAACTCTTACAAAAGTCTGACGGTGTGGCCGGGGCGTGGCCTCAAAGTTTGACCATTTCTGAGGACACAGAAAGTCTCTATAACTTCTTCGTTTTCTGTCCGATCTGTACGAAATGTCACATGCATGATCAGAGTCTGACCCTAAACACATCTATACAACAATATTGAGGCTTTGACAGAGCGCCACCTACTGGCTACACAAAATGTTGTGTTTTCATAGGTTTATCTGCCTGCCCCTGTGGCCTGTTTTGAGTAGGGTCATGAAAATTGGCACACATGTGTATCACCCCAAGATGCACAAAAAAGTCTCTTGGACCCCCCCTCCAAACCCAACAGGAAGTCCGCCATTTTGAAATTTCTGTTAATTTTTGGCGATTTGTGACCCTGCTGCAAAACTTTTCACGCCTCGCATACTTCATCCAATCAAGCTGAAAATCACTGTGTCCACTCAGGACACCATAGGGAATAGACGCATTCCAAAACTCTTTCAAAAGTATTACCGTGTGGTGGGGGCGTGGCCTCAAATTTGACCATTCGCCATTACAAAGGAACTTGCTCTATTCTATGTAGTACTACCCATATACTTCATGCAATGTGGACAAAATCTTACAGTACTGCTATGGACCCGAGTCTGAACAGATATATATGCTAATAGGATGATACGGTCATAGCGCCACCTACTGGTAGCAGGAAAGTTTGGTTGTAAACATGTGTTTGTTGTACATCTCTGCAAATGTGAGGAAAAGAGAGCATAGGACAGGAGAGTATAGGAGACAAGAGCATAGGAGAGAAGACAGCAATAGCCCCGCGGATCGCAAGGTGCGCGAGGGCCCGCAATGCTGCTTGCAGCTTTAATTGTTCTTGAACTCAAACTTTTTTTCTTTGGAACATTGAATGAACTATTCTCTCCGGAATGAACTGCCTTCTGTCATCACAGTGTTGACTACTTATTGTGAATATTATTATTGAATACCTGTTTATATATATTACATAGTAATATATACATTTATTATAATTCATAACTTGCTATTACTGCTATTACATAATAATATATTTATTTGAGCTCTATTTTGTCTTATTCACACACTTAGGCTCCATAGCCGAACCTACTTCTGTCGCTTAATTACATCTATGGCCGCAGTCAGGCCCCTAGCCCCATAGTGCGTTACAAAATGCTGAAAAGAGTGTTTGATTTATTTGAACTTTTTATTTTCATTTCTGTATGAATATGTTTTTCTTTCCGTTGTACTGTACTTCGTGAAGTTCTCCAAAACTACGGAGTCCCTCTGTGGCATGGTCAAAAAAATAAATTGTGGACACACAATTGTCACATGTGTGACATGTGACAATTGTGACGTGTGCACAAAATACTAATTAGTTCCCACAAAATACTAATTTGATGTCACAAATTAGGGAGCAACAAAACCTGTGCAGCAATGAGAGTCCCTCTGGGGAATGTGCTGGAGCACTGGGGAGCTCCAGGAGCACAGGGGAGTGGGGTGCCCAGCCAGGATGCACCCTCCCCATGCAGCAGGGAGCAATGAGTGTCCCTCTCCCTGTCCATCATATCGCGCCCAGGCCCTGCTGCCTGGCTTGGCCTGGCCTGGCTGGCCTTCTCTCTGACTAGACATGTAAGGCACGTCATCACGTTTTTATGTCTCGTTGGCATGCAAACCTTTGTAGACATTAAATTACCAGACCCTTTGAGATCAGCTCTAAATGACTCCCACCTAGTCTACCTGACATTTTACTGATGTCTGCTGCTCCTAAACCAGACCTGCCACATATGATCAGATCTCACCTTCAAAGCAACTTGCCTGTTGCTCAGTTATCACAACCACAGTTTCAGATCAATGTAAATAAAATCATATTTAAATATATGGTCCCAAAGAGACATCTCTATCATTGGTTGAATTTTCCTCACAAAAGTGAAATGTCTCATTTGAGATTTATTTACCCAGCCTATTCTTTTTTTTTTATTTTAGATACTGTATTAATCCCAGAGGGAAATTCTTTACGGCAGTGTCATACAATGACTAGCAAGGCGCGCCACAGGCTAGGGTGAAGTGTCTTGCCCAAGAACACACAACAGTGACTAGGAAGGAGTTGGGATCGAACTGGACAACCCTGCTATACCACTGCGCCACTGCTGTCCCCCTATCCCCTGTTCACTATCACACCCAAAAAATGCAATTCAAATATAAGCCAAGAAAACTTCAAATATATATGGAATAAGAAAACACACTGTATCAAAAAAGGAATTATGGTTAAAGGATATGAGGGAGGCCTTAAAGCCATTGATATAGACTGTATTAACAGCACCATTAAAATGAAATGGCTAAGATTCTTGTTGAGATGAAAATAGCCAATGGTTCCACATCCCAAACCGTATTTTTATGACGTTAGGAAGCATCAATCTTCTGCTTAGATGATCTTAGAAAGCTCCCCATCAAATTATCTGCCTTCCATCAACAAGTTTACTGGAGAATAATCTACAAACATAATTTAAGTCCTCATAACATCCTATTATGGAATTGCAGGTATGTTTTACAAAGAATTCAATAAATGTTTTTTTAACATGGGAATTAATACAATTATCAATGTTTTATACATAAGAACAAAATCATGAAAACCAAATCTCAATTCTATGCTTTTCAGAAGGAGTTGTGTCATTACTTTGAAACACATGGAAAGATCAGAAAGATTCAATGAAGCTTTATGATTTAGTAGAGGAGTTTATCCTCACGGAATTCCCCTAGTCATCTCCCCTATTTATGTGTATATGTCCATTTATTTATTGTTTTATTTATTTTACTCTTATTGTTTGGGTTATTTGTACTGTGATACTTTGACTTTATATACTGTTGAAATCTATTGTGGCTTAGTCATAGACTATATTGTGGTATAACACTGTACTATGGCAAACTGTTACGTCCATTTTTCAATTAAAAAAAAAATACAAACCTTATCCCGCCCGGCTGACAATAACACCCCCTGTGGTCTGAGATTGGATCCTTCCATTCTCAGACCAGGAGGAACTAGTCGTGCAGAGCGGAGTGTGCTATGATTCTGAAGATAAGGAAGTTTAATGTTCTTTATAAAAGTGCTTAACAGTAAGTGCACGGACACCAGCAGCACAGGCTAAACCCCAGGCCCTCGCTATCTAAAGGAGGCTTCTGACCTCCCCTCCTAATGCAGGAACAGCTCCCCTGTCTTCACTGTCAGCAAGAAGCTGTGAACAGCACCCTTCCTTTGAGTGCCACAGCTTTGCTCGGTTGACGCTACAGTTGGTCTTAAATCCATCAGCTCTCTCTGACACAAGCTTACTGCCAACCCTCCCCTTCCTCCCACAGGTGACAATAATCAACAATCAGTAATCACCTCAGGAAAGACAGGCCTTTGCCACACCTCTTTTCCCCCATCGTTATACAATAGAAACATCCCCCTTTACTACATTATTGAACCTGATGAAAATCTAAAAAAATGACTCTGATCATGCTGAGAGCTGTAAGATGTGGAAAAGGGGATTTATTTAGCCCTCGTTGGGCCGATTCACTGAGCATTACATCATTTGCAATTGTGTGTAGTCTTTCCATTTAGATTGTCATTTTCTTTGTTTTCAAAACACAAAACGTGCACTCTTTAGCTAACTGCATATGGGATTGAGAAGAATGAAGTTTTCCATATAGTCCGGCTGAGGAAGCGGCCTTCAAGCAGCAGATAGCTTGTGTAATAATAATAAAAAACAGATTGACAGGGGCCTCACATTAGAGGAGGTTCAGTCATCAAAACACTTAAGTTCTGGGATGCACTAAAAAGGGGACCTTTGCCAGAAAATTTGCATTTTTGTGTTTGTGTTTACACACTGATTGGCTGATAGTTTCTAGTTCAGGAAAGGAAGTTTGAGTCTGGGGCGGAAGTAGGTTACTATATACCGTAAATAAAGTTATTATTATTATTATTATAAACGTAACATCTTAACAAGTTGCCTATAGTAAAAAAAAATTGTTCCCCACAAAAACCACCAGAGGTCAGCAAACTCTCATTACGTTTGTTACAGACTCACATTTGTTTATTGCAGAATATAAATATTATACCATATGTATACAAACAACCCCGTATCCTGTATGCTGTATAATGAAAAACAGAGAGTAGGCCATTTGTTGTGCTGTGAATGTAGCATGGTAATACAGGGCTATATGCATGGAATAAGGAGAGATTAATATTATTATCATTGCAGAAACAGACTCTAAAGAACTAAAAACAGAAACAAGATAAAGAGTTTGTCAGAAAGTTCTAAACAATCACAATTACACATATTAGACACATTAAAAATAATCCAACAATCAGTTTCTTTGCTAAAATGATGAAGTGGAAAGTCTCAGTCTTCTCATTGTGAGAAGATGCTCTGTTGTTTCTGCACTGAATAAGCAGATATGCATATTAGTGAATTCAAATGTGCAGTACACTGTAGTTTGTGCCTGATTTTTACAGAAATACACTGATTTGTCCTAACGTCCTTTTTGTGCACCTTAGTCAACTCGATTGTTGAACACACTCAGAACTGTGTAGCTTGTGATAAAAGACAGACCCATTACTATTGGGATTCTAATCCTTGGAATGATTATGTGCTCTTCCTTTGCTGCTCTTAACACACAGATCTTTGCAAATGCAGTCATCACCTTCGGAGTAAGCACTTTGGCTATTTTTGGTTTAGCCAAAGATGAAAGAACCATTGTAAGGAGATAAACATATGGAGCACTTCTTCTGACTGAAATTCTTTTCTGTGTAACAGCAGTTAACAGTATGACTACATCAACAGCAAAAGAAAGATAAGGAACAGGAACAGCTGATGCAGTGGCTAAGTATTTTATGTTGGACCTGAAAGTGTTTTTCTGTTTGGATTTGGCGTACAGCTGAGCATCCCTCCTGTGTGCAGCTAGTTCCAATCTGGGTCCGAGAGGCAGACACTGCCTCCACCTTTAAGACTAGACTTAAAACTTTTCTGTTTAGTAAGGCGTACAGTTAGCCTTAGACCTAGTGTGTAGCACAGCTATGCTGCTCTAGGCCTACGTTGTCGGGGGGCACAAACATGATCCACTGAGCAGTTTCCGTCTCACCCTCTAACCTCTCCTTTTCTCTCCTTAGTCTGGCTCACACTGGTCTCAAGACCTGGATGATGACCTGCAGTCCGGCCCGTGAAGTCTCTCTTGCTCTACGTTGTCGGGGGGCACAAACACGATCCTCTGAACACCCTCTGACCTCTCCTCCACTCTCCTTAGTCTGGATCATACTGGGTAATATCGTCTCATAATCTGTGTTAACTGTCTTCCTTGTAGTTCTGTGCCTCGCTCTCGCTCTCTCTCTTTGCAGGTCTCAGACCTGCATACTGACCTGCAGTCTCTCCTGTGCTCATCGACTTCACTAGCCCCTGCTGCTCATCCTTGCTATCAAATTACTATTCCTACTTATGGACCGACGATATATATAGATATCTATTACAATATAATCACTGTTTCATCTTGCTGTCATGTTTGCTCTGTACTGTATCATGTTTGTATCATGTTTGCTCCTCTCTCCCTCTCTCTCTTTCTCCTTCATCCTCTCTCTCTCTCTCTCTCTCTCTCTCCCTCATCCTCTCTGACTAGCAGCAGGACTGGTTCCCCCTTAAGTTGACGGGTCCTGCTCAAGGTTTCTTCCTCTTAAAGGGAGTTTTTCCTTGCCACAGTGCTCTTAGGGGGGTTCCTGTGAAGCGCTTTGAGACAATGTCTGATTGTAATATGCGCTATATAAATAAAACTGAATTGAATTGAATTGAATTCTCTCTCAAAGGTCTTAAGTAACAAAGGGAAATCATACAGGCGGGGATTAAAGCCAGACACCAGAAACACCTGTGGATCCTCGATGCCTGCTCCTTTGAGTCCTGTGTCAAAAAAGAATGGATAATTATTATTAGGCATAAATCATCTAAGAGGCTGATACTACATTAACTTTAGTTCATTTTAACAGAAGAAGCTAGGTCTGCCATGATTAGGTGACATAATCGAAGAAGTTGCACACAAAGTGTAAGGCCATGTTTACATTTTAGTGTTATACTATGAGTTGACAAATATGAATTTTAATAATAATAATAATAATATATAATCTAAAATAAAATTAAGTTTTGATTTTTGGTGATTTATTTAGATTTCTTAAAAAATTAGTCGATAGAGTGATCAAAATAAAAATAGGCATTAGTGCTAAAACTGAGTTGAGAGGATACATTTTGGGTTTACAATATATTTAACTGGTAGAATAACAAGTTCACCATTTAATGTCTATTCAGTGTAAT
Organism: Parambassis ranga; assembly: GCF_900634625.1. Taxonomy (NCBI): domain Eukaryota; kingdom Metazoa; phylum Chordata; class Actinopteri; family Ambassidae; genus Parambassis; species Parambassis ranga. Next base: position 24,596 of record NW_021144708.1, read on the forward strand.
AAAGCTGCTTCAACCCAACTCAGCTGTCCAACAGTGGTCTGGACTCTTACCAACTCACTGTCACCCACCATTGAGGACAGCCATGCAGAAGCCTATCTCAGCCACAGCACATTATATTTTAGGGGAAGTAATGGTAACTTTAACAATATTTTTTAATATCATTGCTGTAACAAATGAGTGGATGCTTACCTTGATCGCAGTCGTCCTTGATATCTACAAGAGTCTGTTCTTCACTGAACTGTCTATTACTTCTTTTAGTATTTTGTAAATCACTGTCGATCTTTGAGCGGACAAAGAAGAACTTTTTCCCCATCTTCTGAATCTCCTTAGCAAGTTTGACGTCATTTTCTCTGAAGCGAGTGGCTGAGACAATGATGAAGAAGTCAAAGTTCTCCAGTTCAACTAGCACCAGGTACTTATCAGCTGGAAACTTGGTGGTGCCGATACCAGGGAGATCCCATAAGATCACATTAGGATAGTCTGGATGAAGGTATTCTGTAACCTCTGTGCTGGGTTCTACATAATCAGCTTCTTCTGGTGTGTTCGTTTTGTTTCCCAGGACTTTAACAAAGGTGGATTTACCAGATCCACATTGTCCAGTGATGGCGACGTTTAGTGGAGTGTTGTTCTGTTTGGCCAAAGTTTGGTCATGGTTCTGTGACGCTTCTCTAAATTCTTCTTCTGAGCCAGAAGAGCTGAGATCCATGGTGTTCCTCAAAAACTGAAGAAAATCAGAGCTCAAATTTAGCACAGTAGTTTGTGAAATAGAAATACAATTACATTCTTTCACTATTTTCAGATTTTGATCTTTTCAAAAGCAAAAGCTTGGTTACTCTCTTGCAATGCCTCTCTAGTTTCTCCTATTACTGGAGAGTATTGTAAATAGACCATCCCATGGTGTTGAAATAACAGAGATTCAAAGTTACTGCTGTATTTTGAAAAATACACATAATATTGTTTACATTTCTTTACATTTTCATGTTTCATGTTCTTCGCAATATAAGACCAATGCATTATTATTATTATTATTATAGAAATATCTGTTGAGTACAGTATACCTCAAACTATGATTTAGAGATTGTTTGAGCACTGAGACCAAAAAGTCAGTCACAGTTGTTTTTAAGCCTACAAGGTGTTGAAGGATTACAGTGGAATAGATAAGGGCATAAGAACAAACTCTGAAGATTAACTAGATAAACATCCATCTCGTATATAAATAATAATACCTCAGGTATTTCACTATATTAATGTAGCTTATTAGATCTGTCTGTTCTAACCAGGGATGAAAGTCCATTCTAGCATCCTTCAATATAAATATCTCCCAACTGTGTCAGTATTAATCTGAGTACATGTAACCTGAATTCTGTTTGATGTTATGATTAGATACATTACAATTACATTACAATATTAGGCAGGTACTTACACTGGATTCCGGTTATAAACAGAGTGATCTATGCAGTAGACTTCTGCTACTGGAGTTCAAATAGCATACAGCCACTCCACTCCGACCTCCGTTGATGACAGTAATCTTCACATAATATCCTGCATTAGCATACTGTCGCCTTAATACTTGAAGGGTTAAAACACCACCATCAAACTTACACTAACCTACAAAAAGAAAAGGAAAAGGAAAGCAACAGGTCCAGACGGCATCAGTGCCAGGCTCCTGAAGTCTTGTGCGGAACAGCTGTGTGAGATCTTTGAGCACATGTTCAACCTAAGCCTGAGGTTGGCAAAGGTAACACTACTGTGGAAAACATCATGTGTGGTGCTGGTGCCAAAGATCTCTCACTCTAAGGACGTCAACAGCTACAGACCAGTGGCACCCTGGAGAGGCTTCTTTCCCGCCTGTGCACCCTGGTGGGCTCATCGATGGATGTCCTGCAGTTTGCCTATCAGCCTGGCATTGGAGTGGATGATGCTGTCATCTACCTCCTACAAAGGTCTCTTTCACACCTGTAGAAATCTGGGAGCACTGTGAGATTATGTTCTTTGATTTTTCCCATGTGTTTAACACCATCCAGCCCACTCTCCTGGGGGACAATGGTGCAGTCAGGGGTGGACCACCACCTCACATCATGGATCTTGGACTACTTAACCAACAGACCAGTTTGTGAGGGCACAGCACTGTGTGTCTGACATGGTCATCTGCAGCACGGGAGCCCCACAAGGAACTGTTCTTGCTCCCTTCCTTTTTACACTTTACACTGCAGGCTTCACCGTCACCTCTCACCCAGCTGTCATCTACAGAAGTTCTCTGATGACTCTGCAGTGGTCGGCCTCATCACAGACAATGATGACAGGGAGTACAGAGGCCGTATCCAGGACTTTACTGACTAGTGCCACGGAAACCGTCTCCAGATAAACGTGGGTAAAACCAAGGAGCTGGTGGTGGATTTTCGTAGGCACAACCACTCCTGCCCCATACCAGTGAACATCCAGGGACTGGACATTGAGGGACTGACTTGGTGTTCATCTGAACACGAATCTGGACTGGTCTGACAACACAGTTGTACTTTACAAAAAGGGCCAGAGCAGACTCCACCTCCTGAGAAGATTCAGGTCCGTTGGAGTACAGGGACCACTCCTGAGGACTTTTTATGACACTGTGGTAGCATCTGCCATCTTTTATGGAGTGGTCTGCTGGAGCAGCGGCACCTCGGCAGCAGACAGGAAGAGACTGAACAGGCTGATTAAGAAATACCAGATCAAGCATTCATTCACCTTGTGTTCACCTTGTTTTATTCTATTTTTCTATATAATTTTTTCTTCTTATGTGTGCTGTTGCTGCTGTAACACTGTGAATTTCCCCTGCGGGGGTGTAAATGGCCTTGCCAGAAGCTGCTCTGGCTATCCAAACAGCTAAACATGGATCCAGAAACTCCACAGACTCCGGGGAACGTTCAAATGTTGTTTACTGAATCAAACTTTGTGAAACTGTAACAATACAGAAAAATACATATCAACACATGCCCCAATAATAACTGCATACTACAGGTAGCTCATTAGCACATGTAAACAAGGCTCAAATAGAACGAACAGAAAACAACCAGTAGATGGCGCATTTTACTAAATTATAAGCATAACATTGTCCACAGCGAACATAACAGGGGGACTAATAAAGGATTATCTTATCTTATCTTGTCTGACCTGTAGCCTTGTGTTTTCTAATCAGCATCACTCTACCCTCCCCTGTGCACTTCTTGTAAATCAGGTGTGTTACAGGTATCACTGGCACATGGAGAGAACGGGTTGGTTTAGACTGAGTCACCTGATGTGTTTTCATTGGTCACTGAATACATGGCTGTATGCTATTTGAACTCCAGTAGCAGAAATCTACTGCATAGTTCACTCTGTTTATAACCGGAATCCAGTGTAAGTACCTGCCTAATATTGTAATGTAATTGTAATGTATCTAATCATAACATCAAACAGAATTGATAATGTGCATTAACAGTACAGCATTTCAAGTCAATTCAAGTCGTGTTCTGTGTTGTCTCAGCTCTTTTTTTAAATTAATGTTGTTACCTTTTAGGTTTAAAAACAACTGTGACTGACTTTTTGGTCGCAGTGCTCAAAAAATCTCTAAATCATAGTTAGATGTATACTGTACTGTACACAGATATTTCTATCAGAATTTAAAAATGTAAAGAAATGTAAAGAATAATTAATAATAATGTATTTTTCAAAATACAACAGTAACTTTGACTCTCTGTTACCTGAGAGATGAAAACACCAGGGATGGTCTATTTAAAATCTCTCCAGGAGAAACTAGAGAGGCATTGCAAGTTGCAAGAGATTAATTAACCTATATATATATAGTAACCTATATATATATATATATATATATATAGTGTATATATATATATATATATATATATATATAGTGTATATATATATATATATATATATATAGTATATATATATATATATAAACTTTAAGCTAATATAAACTTTAAGTACATTTAAAAGAATGTACTTAAGTCTTTTGCTGGGTAATTGTACTTTTACTTAAGTACCAAGTTTCAGTACTAGTTCCAGTAGGTAGAACAAGATGCTTTCATTTAAGTTATAGTGAACTTGACTATGTTAAGTTTTTAGAGCTTGGTCACACCTTCCCTACTATGTCCTTCTAATTTATCAGATTATTCAAATGAAGATGCAGCCTAATATTATGTTTGTGTGTTAGTTATTATGCACAGAGAGGCAGCTCCTCTTTACTGTCTTGTGAAAATATTTATATCTATACACAGTAGTAACACTGACCTCTCTTTCACTTCAGTTATTGAATAACACCAAGGACATTTCTTCAAAGCTGCAGAACAAGCTACAGAGGAAATGCAAAAAAACCAAAACATCTCGCTCGACATTGGCGTCACTGGAGAGAATGGCTCTGGTAAATCTACCTTTATTAATGCTTTTAGAGGTCTAAATGATGGAGATGATGGAGCTGCATGCACTGGTTGTAAGGAAACCACCGAAACTGCCGACCCATACCTCCACCCAAGGGATCCTAATGTGACCTTCTGGGATTTCCCTGGTATCGGCAGCGATGAGAATCGAGCTGCTGGATATACGAAGAAAGTAAACTTAGACAAATGTGACTTCTTCATCATCATCTCAGCCAACCGCTTCACAGAAAATGATGTCAGACTCGCAAAGGAGATAAAGAAGATGAAGAAAAAGTTCTACTTTGTCCGCTCAAAGATCGACAGTGATTTATATAATGAAAAGAAGAAACTCAAGACCAGCTTCAACAGAGAGGAGACTCTGACAGCCATCAGAAACATCTGCATTGAAGGCAAGTTTTCTGTTTTCATATTTAATCTTATTAGTAACTGTTAACTGTTGGAGCCAGATTCATTTTGAATTTACTTAAATATGTTTACAATCAGAATGTATGTTGCTACTGATTAGATTATGATTTGAATTAAATTCACTGATTGTATAGAATGAATGGATCGCTGTTCCCTGACAATCACCTCTAAAGCACCTGCAGACAGGTGGGGCAAGGTGTGTGTAGGAGAAGGAAGTCAGGAGGAGGAGAGATACGGTTTTGTTACCGCAATTTGATTTGATTAGTTCTTATTTTGAATTACTTTTTGTGAAGGACAACTACGGAGAAAATCATTTTTTGTTAATAAAAGAGACAAGAAAACAAGCTGTGGATCTCCACGAGTCACAAACCTCCTCCAAACAAAGGGCCATCCACTGGCCGTAACAGACACTCCACTCATGTTTTTGTCAACTAGAGTGAAAGTTATTATTAATGAATGATTGTAAGTGTTGTATTTTGTCCTTTTTGTATAACACAGGTCTTCAAGATGCAGGTTTTGAGTCTCCACAGGTCTTCCTGGTGTCCAGCTTTAACATTCAGGAGTATGACTTCCCTCTGCTACAGGAGACATTAGAGAGAGAACTTCCTGAACACAAGAGGAACGCTCTGCTGATGACCACACCCATCACCAGCCTGGAGATCATTGTTAAAAAGAAAAATGCTTTTAAGTCTCAAATTAAATACTGTGCTGCTGCATCTGCAGCTGGAGCAGCTGTTCCTGTTCCTGGTCTTTCTACTGCTGTTGATGTAGGCATACTGATTGCTGCTGTCACACAGTATGTACATGGGTTTGGCCTTGATACTCCAACAATGAAGAGGCTTGCTGTCAGAACAGGTGTGTCATATGATGATCTGCATGGTGTCATTGTTTCACCACTGGCTGCAGCAGAAATAACTACGGAGCTAATATTGAAGGTGCTGGCCACTCTGTCAGGCACAGCTTTTTTAATGGCAGCAGAGGAAGGGTCCAGGTTCATTCCATTTATTGGAATTCCTGTAGCAGCGGCTCTCTCTTCTTTCACAACCAGCAGAGTTCTGAATTACATCCTCAACATGCTCGCTGAAGATGCACAGAGAGTATTTACAAAGGCTTTTTCACAGTAAAATGTAGATAGTTGACTTTACTTTAACAAAAAATATGCAAACTCGCCTCAGAAAAAAAATACCTTATAATTAAGACTAAATCCTAGTAAAGATAAAAGAAGGCTTAAGGTAAAAAACTGTGGAGAGGAGGACTTAGGAGGACTTAACTGTATACAGTAAATTCTTCTGTCGTTTTGTAGTGTTTGTGCAACTTTGTGTTGGTTGGGGATGGGAATGGGATGTACACTGTGTACATTGTTTTTGCGGGAAAAATAAAATAAAGTGTTACCGTGTATTTGCATGTTCTGAGTATAAAAACAATATTCTCAAATATTTTACAACACACTTATGTATGTATGTACTGTCTGTTGTCAGTGTAACACTGAACCAAAAAACAAGTCACTGGAAAAAACTCCACCAAACACTCGTTTTACACTGAGCACTTCAGTGTTCAGCTGGTTCTTATAGACGTCTAATCATATGATGGTTTGTGTGTGTCATTTGAAAACATAAACCCATTTTGAGAAGAAATAACATTGTTTAGAATGTAATGTTTCATTTTGCAGGAGAATTGAGGGGTTTTGCCTATAGTGTGTGTTATTTTTGAATGTGTGTAAACAATTGAGAAAAACTGTAAACATTTGTGAGTCTGTAACAAACGTAATGAGAGTTTCTCTGGTGGTTTCTGTGGAGAACAAGTTTTTTTTCGGTCACTGGTACTACAGTTTTTATATTTGGATATAGTGGTTTGTTCTGTCATTACTGTTGTTTTTTATCTCACTTAGATATTACTAATACACAGGGCCGGCCCAAGCCTTTATGGGGCCCTAAGCAAAATTTCACCTCAGCATCAGATGCTTCATCATCCTATAGGCTGCACTGTGTGTAATGCACGCTACTGAATGTGTAATATCATCTCGAAATGTATTAATCAATGTTATTTTTTAAAATAGAAAATAAATATATTTTATCATGGACTTTTGGTGTTAGGAAGTTAGGAAAACGTCTACTGGAGGGAGACAGAGACAGGGTTTGTGTTTTGATGGTACCTTATATTATGGACTTTGCAGACAAACAACAAACAGACATGAAACAAAGAATCTGAATGGCCATTTCAAGTTGTCATCAATTTCAACATTACATGGTTACAATCGAAGTGATTGTACCTTGAATGTTATTCATTCAACTTCACTCATCTCTCCCAATGTCCATATGAAACCCAGCGGCCCGAAAGGGGCAGTGTGGAAGTTGTCTGTGTGGAGAGGGACGTGGCCTCTCCTACCAGCCTAGCTTGGAAAGGGGACTCCTCAGGCTTGAGGTGGAAAAGTCTTTTCCCATCTTGAGTTGAGATGAATTGAGTTCAGGCTCTAGGCCTTATCAGTAGCTCGCCATCAAAACCTGGCCTGGATGAGACACAGGGCCAGGGTTTCAGTTAGTGTGCACACAAATAACAGTAATTATTACTAGCTGCATTAAATACATTTGATACAATGATTGAAGGAGTGAGAGCTCTTACCGTTAATACAAGATCATCAAACAATCCATATGAAGTCTCGTCTTTATTTACATTTAGTTTCATTTCATTTCATGGTGGTCTGCTGATCATACCAGTTTTATCATTAAACTATATCCAAAGGGGGCACAGATGCAGGGCAGTACATAGTATGATTGCATAAATGCACACACCTCTGTCTTTCTCTCGCGGTGCTCCAAGACCCCTGTTGTTTTTTGGTGCTGCTGCTACAGTAGATCCCATAAAAACAGACACACTTTGAAAACACATGCTTGCATTTGCAGATACAGCTCCTCTTAGGAGCAGAGACATGTTAGGTCTCCAGGTTCAGCAATTTTGGAACAACTTCTGACGCAAGGAGCTAGATTGTGTCACGGAGGCTTCTGATTGTCTTGCACGGCTTTGTCCTTCTTCTTACACTCACATCCACAGGCCTGGCGTAGTTATGACGGCTCTTGGGAGCGTATTTATGTGGGTTAATGTAAATGGAAACTTTTTTTAAACGATTATGTGTGCATGATGTTATTTTGGAAAACGGAGGGAAGAAAATATTATATAATATATATATATATATAAATGTTTTTCAAAAATTAGATAAAAGAGTCCACAAGGTGGCGACAAGTCACCTCACAATTAGTAGCAGCTAACCCTGCACACAATCATTTGAATATAGTGGTTTGTTCTGTCATCACTGTTGTTTCTCAGCTCACTAAGATATTACTAATAAATAAGACAAACAGTCTGTAACTCTAGCTCTGGCAAAACCATAATGTCACTTGTGCCTTCTCATCCACCAGTTAGGCTGGTACATTTTAACCTTCTAGATAATACAGTGTAACAGGGTAATAATGTCCCTTAATAGTTGTTCCACTTGCCACTGTAATATTAGGTATGTATGTCACAGTTGTCATGTTCACCCGTGGGTGGGAACTTGCGCTGAGATATTTCTGTTCTTTTATGCATTGTAAGGTAAATACCCACATGTGGCAACTGAATGTTTTCAAAGGCACCACTGCCAAGAGTGTGCAGTATTATTTCTGTTGATGTTATTTAAGTGTGCTGCATTGTGGGGGAATAGCTTAAATGCTACGTTCGCTAATCTCATGCTGTGTATTATAGTGTGTGTGTTCGACGCGGAGCTCAGGCCATTGTGAGAGGTTGTGCTCCGCGTCGAACACACACACAATGTGACCCGAACCGAAAACGGTTCACCAAATCCATGGTTCGGTTTGTATCATGGTTTTGAGGTCACTGTTTTCGGTTCGGGTCACATTGTTGAGGATTTTTCTACTTTTAACACTCTTGAAATACCATAGATGAGCACAAAATATATATCCTAATTATCCAAATACCATATTTAAGAATCAGTTCAGTGTTTTCCCCATCATTATATCAGGTCATGTCAATTTCATTTCTTTTTAATTTCTATATAGAGCCAGATCATAACAGAAGCCATGAAAACCTTCATGCATGTGTCTGTGTGTGTGTTAATCTGCACATACTCCCACCTTCGGACAGAGAACGACATGCTAGTTGGATAGACTGAACTCTAAGGCTACGCTAGGCTAAGCTAACGGTGCTGATGTCCGTGGTTTTATTTTTATTTTTGCCATTGAAATATGCTATAACATCCTGTTCTCTAAGCCATGACGGGACAAGCGGCAGCTGCTGCACGTCCGAAATCACTTAGCGTGGCGCTCGGGACACACACACACACACACACACACACAGGTTTTGCTGCAACGAGTTACTTGCTATTTGCCGTATTTATAGACAATCTTGAAAGTATCGGATCGGGACTCGGTATCGGCAGATACTCAACATCAAATGACTCGGACTAGGACTCGAGGGCAAAAAAACCTGATCGGGACATCCCTAAATAAAACTGAATTGAATTGAACGCACACAAACTGAAATACATCAATTTGACATTCATGCTGCTGTTCACGGAAGAAAGATGTATCCCACATGATGTGTGTTTAGTTGTGCCAACAAGAGATAGAGACAGCACACACACAGACACGCCTTTATTTAGCCTGAAACAATAAGTACTACAACAGAGCTGAACATATTTACACTCCAGTGTTGCATTTTCTTTAGAAATTAAAGTTTATTGATCTTATTACTTAGATCCATGCCCCTGGATGGTAACTGGCCTCTCAGCCAGTTACTACCACTGCAGGCAGCAGTGGCGCAGTGGTATTATTATCTTTATTTTCATACATTTTGTTACACTGAACAACAATTTGGAGGAAAGGGGATATGAATGACCCATGACCCTCTTTTAGATTAACAGAACAGAAGAACAGAATATGTGCTTCCAGCTGTTAAATTTAAGTCTGACATTCAATCATTTTGCTTCTTCGGCTGATTAACACATAAATGTGTTGACCATACATAGCCTGTATATAGTCTCTAACCTGTACCAAGGTCTATGTGCTGTTCTGTGCTGTGTAGGTGATCCATGCACTGTGTATTTTAGCACTAATATACTGTATGTTTTTCCTCTGTTACATGATAATAATAATGCAGCGGTCTTTTATTGACTTATATAATATATATATATATATATTGACGGACTTATATACACTCAAAGCGCTTACATTGAGATGCATTATTCATTCACACCACATTCACATGAATTCACATTCATTCAGTGGTAAACTACCAGTGGTAGCCCCTGGGGGAGACTGACAGAGAGGTGGCTGCCAAGGTGCGCCTACGGCCTCTCCGACCACCGCCATACACATTCATACAATGCGGCAATGGGTAAAGTGCCTTGCTTGCTAAAGAGCTGGGGTCGAACCGCTGACCTTCCGGTTATTAGACAACCCTGCTCTACTGAGCCACTGCTGCCCATGAGACCTTGGAGAATAAGTTTCCTGGATATAAGAAGAACGCTCTGCTCATTGCCATGCCAACCATCAACCCAGAGAAAAAGAAAGAAGCTTTCCAGTCCCAAATAAAATACGATGCCTTTGTATCTGCAGTTGCAGGAGCTGTACCTCTTCCTGGGCTTTCTGTTGCTGTTGCTCTCTATGCTGGTTGAAGTTGTCACTTAAAGTTTTCTGATGACTGCAGTTGTTGGGTGTATGTGGTAGACTGGAGGAGAAGTACAGGAGGCTGGTGGACAGATTTGTGGAGTGGGCTGGAGGGAATCACCTACTGCTTAACCAGAGCGATGGTGATTGACTTCAGGAGGAAGGGAACAGCATCGCTGCCCCTTTGCATCTTGTGTAAGGATGTACAAGTATCTGTGAGTGACCATCGACAGCAGACTCAGCCGGAAGACTGTACCATGTACAAGAAGGCCTGCCGCAACTTTCGTCATTTTGAATTCTTACCTTTTCCTCCTTTTAGATGCCACTGAGATCAGGAGAGACTAAGGTGATTGAATGAAAAATTATTTTTTGAAATACAAATAATATATGAAATGTGCTTTGGCGTTCTAAACCCCGATGCGATGACCAACATCCAAAAACGGGGGAAAGGGCAGGACGTGAGTCCACTTTATCAGGAATCCCCCAGGTCTAGACCTGGTGGTGGTGAAGGAGCTGGAGAGGTGGGAATAGGAGACCTGCACTGTTGACCAAAACATTTAAATGTATTTGCTGAGCTGTGATCGGGCAGGAGAGGGACAGATCGACAGCTGATTGGTGGGGGAGGTGCTCTAAATTAACCACCTGATTAAAGTAAGAGGTTAGACTGAGAGGGGATATGCGAGAAGAGAGATAGTGCATGTGGAGGATGAAGAGGGAGAGATCGGAGTGGCGGTTGGAAAATGATGAAGATGAGTGGTAGTCTTCCTGATTGAACTTGCGCTAAGAGCTTCATAACAGAAATATACCTGGAATAATACCAGAAGAATGGCTGCCTGTTTAATTAGTCTTAGAAACACAAAAATTATGCACTTGCAGCACCAAAGTTATATCAAGCTGTAGCTTGGAAACTTACACAACACATAACAGTTGGCGAAGGGTCAAATTTGTGATGGCGCCACAGCCACTGCTGCGTTTTTGATAACTTTTGGTCCCCAACAGTGGTGGAATGTAACTTAACAATTTGTACTTTGTACGTTACTGTACTGAATGTGACGGAGCTCAGGAGGGAAGGGGAAAACTATTTAGGGTGCTAACAATGCCACCCGGGGAGGCAAGGGCCTCAACCCAGGAAATAAGAAAAGGACACATACAGGTTCGAATCATACGCAGGGCAAGGATCGGGTACCACAAAAAAAGATTTATTTAATTACAGAAATCTAGAGTAAGATCCATAGACCATGTTTAAGAATAATTATAAAATATGTTGCCAGTTCAGCGAATGAGATGGGTTGGGATGGCCCCGCAAAATAAATAAAAGAGGACCGCAACCCCCGCCGCACACACGCTGCCACCACACACTCTACAAAAAGTCATGCGGCATTGAAGTTCATCTCGGTAACCAAACATAACTCACATGACTCGTATGCCGTTCGAAGCACTCAACTGCTTCAAACGTCACTGAAGTGGTTCAAACGTCACTAGTCACGTGACCGAGGCAAGCCTCGGCCCAGTGGTTCGAAACAATTGCTTCATGAGCTACCGTGCATGTGTCGGAGCCTCGGGTGTCAGAGGACATCCTTAACTATAATTACCTTTAATTTAATACTGTCTTGAACATAACACTACACAGATCAATTCAACTTTATGACCACACTTTTACAGTGTCAATCAACATGCTTAAAGTGTCTTTATGAAATTTACCAACACCTGTGTGTCAGTACTTCACCAAACTGGAAGCATAAGATGCAAGACTGCAAGAGGTCCACCTCAGTCTGCATAGCCACATAGGTGGGGAGGGGGCCTTAGCTCAACCACCCAGACCTTCACCTGCCTTACTATTAGCAAAAACACATATATACCTCAGCCCTCCTCACTGATGGTGCAAATCATGACGTGTGTCTTGTGGATCTGTCTTCATCACTCACAGTGTTTTAGTTAAGGTTACTCGAGGCTGATGAGGTTAATACTTTCTTCATTAGAACGTTTTATTAACTTTGTAACTTAGTAGTATATATTTGGTGTGTGAGTACTTTTACTTTTAATACTTTAAGTACATTTAAAAGTAAGAACTTAAGACTTAAGTAGGATTGTTGATGTAGCACTTCTACTTTTACTTGAGTATATATATTGCTGGGTATTTGTACTTTTACTTAAGTACCAAGCTTCAGTACTTCCTCCACCACTGGTCCCAACTCCTTAAGGGCAAGCACACAAATTTTCAGCTTGATGGGACATTTCCCCTAGGAGGAGTTTGCAAGTTAAAAAAGCAAAACAAAACATAAACTGACTGTCTATGTAGGGACAAAATGTACTGAGGATTCAAAACATTCAAAACTAACATGGTGACTTTAGCTTTACCCAACTGCTGTGGCTAGTTAGCCTGCAACATCGCATGAAATATTAATAAATATATAAATAGTATTTCAATCATGACAGACTCAGCGAACTGAATGAAGACAGATTTATTATAGTACAATCATTTTAGATATAGCTGGTTACAATGAGATACACACAGCTTATTGTAATATAATGTGTCAATCAGTCATTCTGAACAGAGTGCAACAATCACTCATCATTTTCCAACATCCACATTTATGAATAGCTTCAGTTATTTTAATGTGTCTTCTTTGACAGTCTTCTTAGACCAGGGCTGTCCAAACTTTTTGGCTCAGGGGCCACATTGGCGTAAAAACAACAAATTGTCATATGGGCCAGCATGAATTTTACATGCTGGCAACCGGGGGATTGCTTTTTTATATTTCCTTTTTGTTTTTTTTTCACTATGCTCTCTGCAGGTTGATCTAAAAACGGTCTGACTTGGATAAATGACGGTTGAAATAAATAAATAAATAAATTGAATGCAATTTTTTACAGTGCATTGTGTCATGTTCTGCGTCCGGATACCAGATTGGCCAGTGTCAATCAAACTCCTCCCGTCCCGTGTCTCCTGTACAGTGCAGGATGCGTACTGAAAACAGGTTTAGATCTTTGGTTTCATTCTATAATACTGGACTTATTTTAGGTTTGAACTCTGACAGTGTTTAATAAACAAGAGAGAAAAGTGTGAGAATGTTACTGCCTGTCTGAGAAAAGTGTATGTAGTGAGTTATTTTACAGCCTTAAAACATCGATAATATCTGTAAAAAAACAAAGCTGACTACTTCACGGATTTCGGGTTATTTTTGGAACTGCAGTGAATCAGGTCTGTCTCAAGGTTCTAATGCGCAAGATGTCACGCAAGTGGGAGTCACTTAGTCTTTGAGTTTGGCCACGTTTGCTGCCATCTTGTTGTGAAATATTAATTTGCTTTTTTAAACACGTTTATTTTATACTGTGGACAACAGCGGACCACATATTATTGATTTTATGAAATATATGAATATGGACTTGGACACGTCTGTCTTAGACTTCCTTTCTAACCACAGATATTGCCAGAGAATGACACCGCCCCGGTGTCATTTGCAGACAGGTTATTGGCCACAAAGTGAAACTACTTTCAAACCAGACGAGCCCACTGCTGTGGAAGGACTCATAAGTTTGGATCCAGGCGAGTGTTTTAAGAAGGTAAATTACAAGCTAACATTTTTATATTTATTATTATTTGGGTTACATTGTAACCTTGGTTCTCTGAGTGGAGAGACTATCTCTCCACCCTGCATATTCCATATGTACGGGGAGCTGGAGAGATAGTCTCGACACGAAAGAGAACGTATTTTCCGGACTACAAGTCGCACCAGCCAAAAAGGACACAGGTTTCCCTGAAAGCCTACTTTGAGAACTTTAGGGGGCGCTCTGAAATATTGTCAGTGTGGGTCACAGGTTACTGACTTTGGATTTTCCGTACAGTCAGGTTCCTGAAATATATAGTTAAACATGCTATACGGTGTGTGCAGTCAAGTCAGTGAGAGTGAGACATGCATTTCAACAACATGCGGAGAAATAATTAGCCTCTCAGGCTGTTCCATACTCCGCGAGACAAAGAGCGGAGAACGCGCTCCACGGGTGGTAAGAGATACAAAAAAAAGGTCTTTTCCGCACTGAGGTACCATACTCCGCGAGACGCGTGTGTGCAGAACTCCTCATACGGCCCGCCCACTAAACTATAAGGAAAGACTTTACTGAGTTTTTTAACACACCACAAGGACTTGTGCCATGGCAAGAGGGCATTATACAGAGAGGGTGCCTGCAACAGCGTGAGATGTCCGGCGATGAGTTGTGAAAATGCGACATTAAAAGTAACAATAGCAAAGATTCAGTGTTTGTGCCTTTATGACCACATTTGCACATCTACTGTGTTCCAATGTGCCTGCGATACTTCAAACTGTCCGGTGAGGAGCTCTGAAGATGCGACATTAAAAGTAACAATAGCAAAGATATACAGACATTGTTAACGAGCCTGTTATGCCCGGGTATGTAGGAGTATATAGAATGGTAATAACAGTCACCATCTGGTATGTGTGAATGGCTGTCTGGAGTTATTGGTGACAAATCACCCTGACTTGCCTTTCTTTCTTTCTTTTATTGCTCATCATGCAAAACCAGTATGGTCTTATCTAAATCTGTTGAATCAGCGCTGTTTATACACCTACCTATATACCTGGAGAGGCTCTTGCGCTTCTCCACTTTCATCACGCCCACAATAAATTCCGACCAATCACAGCATGGTTGCCGCACAGCCTTGAAAGACAAAGTTCGGCCCGGACCCTGTGCACAGGAGTGCGGATCAGCGGGCGGTCAGAGACAAAAAAAATGACGTCATTTTGTGGGCGTAACGTCTGCAGGGGGGAAAAATGTCTTTGTCTCGCGGAGTATGGATCCAGTAGTCATATTGCTGGAGAGATAGTCTCGAACTGAACGGTTTAGACTGAGTCACCTGATGTGTTTTCATTGGTCACTGAATACATGGCTGTATGCTATTTGAACTCCAGTAGCAGAAGTCTACTGCATAGTTCACTCTGTTTATAACCGGAATCCTAATATTGTAATGTAATTGTAATGTATCTAATCATAACATCAAACAGAATTGATAATGTGCATTAACAGTACAGTATTTCAAGTCAATTCAAGTCAAGTGTTCTGTGTTGTCTCAGCTCTTTTTTTAATTAAAGTTGTTACCTTTTAGGTTTAAAAACAACCGTGACTGACTTTTTGGTCTCAGTGCTCAAAAAATCTCTAAATCATAGATGTATACTGTACTGTACACAGATATTTCAGAATTTAAAAATGTAAAAAATGTAAAGAATAATTAATAATAATGTATTTTTCAAAATACAACAGTAACTTTGACTCTCTGTTACCTGAGAGATGAAAACACCAGGGATGGTCTATTTAAAATCTCTCCAGGAGAAACTAGAGAGGCATTGCAAGTTGCAAGAGATTAATTAACCTATATATATATATATATATATATATATATATATATATATATACTTTAAGTACATTTAAAAGAATGTACTTAAGTCTTTTGCTGGGTAATGGTACTTTTACTTAAGTACCAAGTTCCAGTAACTAGTTCCAGTAGGTAGAACAAGATGCTTTCATTTAGGTCAGGGGTGTCCAAACTACGGCCCGCGTGCCAACTGCGGCCCGAAGTCGGATTTTCTATGGCCAGCGGCTTCTATCTTCTTGTGGCCATGAATTATGTATAACGTGCGCACGAAATATTGTTATTATTAGTTGTAGTATAGTAGCCCTATTAGAATTCATAGACGGGGCGCATGGGAGCGGGCTGCCCGTGCCGGGCAGCAGGGAGCGATGCTAGAGCTGTTAAAGCGACATGATGGACAGGGAGAGGGACGCTCGTTGCTCCCTGCTGCACGGGGAGGCTGCGTCCTGGCCGGCAGCCTGCTCGGGCCTTTTTACCGGCGGCTGGATAAAAGCAACTCTCCAGAAATGCGAACATTTGTAAACCATGAATTAGTTTGTGTAGTGTGATAAACTGTGATAATGTTCTCTGTTGTTAAACTGTCAGCTGTACAGTGAGACGCGGCACTTCTCTCAACAAGACTCCGTAATTCAGTACTCATCTGTCGTAAGGCACGTCATCACGTTTTTACGTCTCGTTGACATGCACTGAAAACCTGTGTAAACATTAAATTACCAGACCCTTTGAGATCAGCACTAAATGACTCCCACCTAGTCAACCTGACATTTTACTGATGTCTTCAGCTCCTAAACCAGACCTGCCACACATGATCAGATCTCACCTGCACAGTAGAGTCGATAACTTGCCTGTTGCTCTGTTATCACAACCACACAGTTTCTTAAAGTTTTAAATTTATGCTGTATATTCAGATAACATTTTCTGATCTGTTCATCTGAATGCTAAGGTGTTATTTTGTTTGCTGTGTAAGATGTAACATATTACAAAACAGCATACACAGTTTTTATTGTTTAAAATAATGACATCGGGGACTGTTGGCCCTCGGAGAGTTTCGCATTATCGAATCTGGCCCTCCTCGAAAAAAGTTTGGCCACCCCTGATTTAGGTTATAGTGAACTTGAGTATGTTAAGTTTTTAGAGTCACACCTTTCCTTCTATGTCCTTCTAATTTATCAGATTATTCAAATGAAGATGCAGCCTAATATTATGTTTGTGTGTTAGTTATTATTATGCACAGAGGCAGCTCCTCTGTACTTCTTGTGAAAATATTTATATCTATACACAGTAGTAACACTGACCTCTCTTTTACTTCAGTTATTGAATAACACCACGGACATTTCTTCAAAGCTGCAGAACAAGCTACAGAGGAAATGCAAAACATCCCGCTCAACATTGGCGTCACTGGAGAGAATGGCTCTGGTAAATCTACCTTTATTAATGCTTTTAGAGGTCTAAATGATGGAGATGATGGAGCTGCATGCACTGGTTGTACGGAAACCACCGAAACTGCCGACCCATACCTCCACCCAAGGGATGCTAATGTGACCTTCTGGGATTTCCCTGGTATCGGCAGCGATGAGAATCGAGCTGCTGGATATACGAAGAAAGTAAACTTAGACAAATGTGACTTCTTCATCATCATCTCAGCCAACCGCTTCACAGAAAATGATGTCAGACTCGCAAAGGAGATAAAGAAGATGAAGAAAAAGTTCTACTTTGTCCGCTCAAAGATCGACAGTGATTTATATAATGAAAAGAAGAAACTCAAGACCAGCTTCAACAGAGAGGAGACTCTGACAGCCATCATAAACAACTGCATTGAAGGCAAGTTTTCTGTTTTCATATTTAATCTTATTAGTAACTGTTAACTGTTGGAGCCAGATTAATTTTGAATTTACTTAAATATGTTTACAATCAGAATGTATGTTGCTACTGATTAGATTATGATTTGAATTATTTTTATAGATAAAATTCACTGATTGTATAGAATGAATGGATCGCTGTTCCCTGGCAATCAACTCTAAAACACCTGCAGACAGGTGGGGCAAGGTGTGTGTAGGAGAAAGAAGTCAGGAGGAGGAGAGATACGGTTTTGTTACCGCAATTTGATTTAATTAGTTCTTATTTTGAATTTTGTTTTGTGGAGGACAACTATGGAGAAAATCATTCTTTGTTAATAAAAGAGACAAGAAAACAAGCTGTGGATCTCCACGAGTCACAAACCTCCTCCAAACAAAGGGCCATCCACTGGCCGTAACAGACTGTCTTACTCAACTTGTATCATTGTCAACATATGGTGTAGATAATCTTCTGGCAGGTTAACACCAACAAGCCAGAATCCCTTCTCACTGCTTTGTCATTCCCTAAAACGTTAGCTTTAACTGTGCATATTAATGTAATGTTGATCTCACAAACTGTTTTTTCGTTCACTGTTCTCTTGTATATGTAAAAAACAAAAACACTCCACTCATGTTTTTGTCAACTAGAGTGAAAGTCATTATTAATGAATGATTGTAAGTGTTGTATTTTGTCCTTTTTGTATAACACAGGTCTTCAAGATGCAGGTTTTGAGTCTCCACAGGTCTTCCTGGTGTCCAGCTTTAACATTCAGGAGTATGACTTCCCTCTGCTACAGGAGACATTAGAGAGAGAACTTCCTGAACACAAGAGGAACGCTCTGCTGATGACCACACCCATCACCAGCCTGGAGATCATTGAGAGAAAGAAAAAGGATTTTCAAGCCCAAATAAAGTACTATGCTGCTGCATCTGCAGTTGGAGCAGCTGTTCCTGTTCCTGGTCTTTCTACTGCTGTTGATGTAGGCATACTGATTGCTGCTGTCACACAGTATGTACATGGGTTTGGCCTTGATACTCCAACAATGAAGAGGCTTGCTGTCAGAACAGGTGTGTCATATGATGATCTGCATGGTGTCATTGTTTCACCACTGGCTGCAGCAGAAATAACTAAGGAGCTAATATTGAAGGTGCTGGCCACTCTGTCAGGCACAGCTTTTTTAATGGCAGCAGAGGAAGGGTCCAGGTTCATTCCATTTATTGGAATTCCTGTAGCAGCGGCTCTCTCTTCTTTCACAACCAGCAGACTTCTGAATTACATCCTCAACATGCTCGCTGAAGATGCACAGAGAGTCTTTACAAAGGCTTTTTCACAGTAAAATGTAGATAGTTGACTTTACTTTAACAAAAAATATGCAAACTCGCCTCAGAAAAAAAATACCTTATAATTAAGACTAAATCCTAGTAAAGATAAAAGAAGGCTTAGAATGTAATTTTTCATTTTGCAGGAGAATTGAGGGGTTTTGCCTATAGTGTGTGTTATTTTTGAATGTGTGTAAACAAATGAGAAAAACTGTAAACATTTGCAATTCAAACGTAATGAGAGTTTGCTGACCTCTGGTGGTTTCTGTGGAGAACAAGTTTTTTTTCGGTCACTGGTACTACAGTTTTTATATTTGGATATAGTGGTTTGTTCTGTCATTACTGTTGTTTTTTATCTCACTTAGATATTACTAATACACAGGGTCGGCCCAAGCCTTTATGGGGCCCTAAGCAAAATTTCACCTCAGCATCAGATGCTTCATCATCCTATAGGCTGCACTGTGTGTAATGCATGCTACTGAATGTGCAATATCATCTCGAAATGTATTAATCAATGTTATTTTTTAAAATAGAAAATAAATATATTTTATCATGGACTTTTGGTGTTAGGAAGTTAGGAAACCGTCTACTGGAGGGAGACAGAGACAGGGTTTGTGTTTTAATGGTACCTTATATTATGGACTTTGCAGACAAACAACAAACATGGATTTGGAAACATGGAACAACAGACATGAAACAAAGAATCTGAATGGCCATTTCAAGTTGTCATCAATTTCAACATTACATGGTTACAATCGAAGTGATTGTACCTTGAATGTTATTCATTCAACTTCACTCATCTCTCCCAATGTCCATATTAAACCCAGGGGCCCGAAAGGGGCAGTGTGGAAGTTGTCTGTGTGGAGAGGGACGTGGCCTCTCCTACCAGCCTAGCTTGGAAAGGGGACTCCTCAGGCTTGAGGTGGAAAAGTCTTTTCCCATCTTGAGTTGAGATGAATTGAGTTCAGGCTCTAGGCCTTATCAGTAGCTCGCCATCAAAACCTGGCCTGGATGAGACACAGGGCCAGGGTTTCAGTTAGTGTGCACACAAATAACAGTAATTATTACTAGCTGCATTAAATACATTTGATACAATGATTGAAGGAGTGAGAGCTCTTACCGTTAATACAAGATCATCAAACAATCCATATGCAGTCTCGTCTTTATTTACGTTTAGTTTCATTTCATTTCATGGTGGTCTGCTGATCATACCAGTTTTATCATTAAACTATATCCAAAGGGAGCACAGATGCAGGGCAGTACATAGTATGATTGCATAAATGCACACACCTCTGTCTTTCTCTCGCGGTGCTCCAAGACCCCTGTTGTTTTTTGGTGCTGCTGCTACAGTAGATCCCATAAAAACAGACACATTTTGAAAACACATGCTTGCATTTGCAGATACAGCTCCTCTTAGGAGCAGAGACATGTTAGGTCTCCAGGTTCAGCAATTTTGGAACAACTGACGCAAAGAGCCAGACTGTGTCGCGGAGGCTTCTGATTGCACGGCTTTGTCCTTCTTCTTACACTCACATCCACAGGCCTGGTGTAGTTATGACGGCTCTTGGGAGCGTATTTATGCGGGTTTTTTGATGAACGATGATGAACGATGATGTGTGCATGATGTTATTTTGGAAAACGGAGGGAAGAAAATATTATATATATATATATATAAAACAACATCAAGTTCAGTCGGGAGGACACCAAGGACAACAATCTGGCCTTCTTGGACTGCACAATACATATTGAGGACAGGAGCCTCAATGTGGAAGTGCACAGGAAACCCACACACACGGACCAGTACCTGTTTGATTCACATTCACACCACCCACTGGAACACAAGCTGGGAGTCATCAGGACCCTGCAGCACAGAGCAGAAACTGTACCAACCAGCTCAGAGGGGAAGAAGAAGGAGCAACACCACATCAGGAAGGCCCTGCAAACCTGTGGCTACCCGAAGTGGGCACTTATCAAAGCCACAAAAACAAGACCCCCCAACAACAAGAAACGACGACACCAGGCGGAGAAAGAACATCTCCATTCCATATGTGTCAGGAGTATCAGAGAAACTCCGCAGGATCTTCAACAACCATGACATCCCGGTCCATTTCAAACCTATGACAACACTGAGACAGAAACTGGTTCACCCGAAGGATAAGATTCCCAGGGAGAAACACAGCAATGTGATATATGCAGTCCAGTGCAGTGAGGAATGCTCTGATCTGTACATTGGAGAAACTAAACAACCACTCCACAGAAGAATGGCTCAGCACAGGAGAGCCACCTCCTCAGGACAAGACTCAGCTGTTCACCTCCACCTCAAAGACAAAGGACACTCCTTTGAGGACAACAATGTTCACATTTTAGACAGAGAGGAAAGGTGGTATGAAAGAGGAGTCAAGGAAGCCATCTATGTTAAGCTGGAAAAACCTTCCCTTAACAGAGGTGGTGGCCTCAGACATCATCTTTCTACCACATACAATGCAGTGATTCCATCCATTCCCAGGAAGTTTGCACATACTCACAGTAAGAACAAAGGGCTGTCAACCAGTCCCCCTCCGGCAGTTTCATAGTCGTTAGCCAGTCGTTAGACACACCTGGCCCAGTCAGCCAGATCATCACAGGTAAGTATGGAAACATTTAGTGCTAGTGTTTTTTCAGTTTTTAAGTTTTACCCAGACCCACCCACTGAGGTCTGTAACCACATATAAACCACGTTTCCCCACCAAACAGTTAGAACTGATGAAGCTGCTCGGATGAGCAGCGAAACGTCTTCTAGAAAACTCTACAAGTCCAGACGCCTTGCTTCAATCTTCTCTACGTATGATGACCTGGATGACTGAGAATCTTCATCAACATTATACATATGTATGTCACAGTTGTCATGTTCACCCGTGGGTGGGAACTGGCGCTGAGATATTTATGTTCTTATATGCATTGTAAGGTAAATACCCACATGTGGCAACTGAATGTTTTCAAAGGCACCACTGCCTAGAGTGTGCAGTATTATTTCTGTTGATGTTATTTAAGTGTGCTGCATTGTGGGGGAATAGCTTAAATGCTACGTTCGCTAATCTCATGCTTTGTATTATAGTGTGTGTATTCGAAGCGGAGCTCAGGCCATTGTGAGAGAGAGGTTGTGCTCCTGCTTCCAGGTGGTGTCCCGCCCCCTCCATACTGACTGTGTGGACACGCTCAATAAACGGCGAGCTGAGACAAAAAAGAAGTGGATTTGTCTTAATATAAAAATACACAATGCAGAGACGGGACTCAGAGACCGTTACAACAGCACTAATAGAAACTGTTTTCAGTTAAAACCTACAACATGCTCACTTGATAATCTGCCTACACATTTTCTTATAAACGTTTTTAACTGCATATCTTTAGATGTGTTGCAGATAGTAAACCAGGAGTGGCCAACCCGTGGTTCCTGAGCCGGTTGGCCACTCGTTCATATTGAAGTTTGCGTTTGTGTGTTTTTAATGTGCGTGTTCGCTTCACTTAATACGGTATTTTCGTCAAATGCGCATGTGCGTGAGAAGAAAACACTGCAACATTTCTCAGTACAGGCACGATCATTTAAGTAAACAATTTGTGTCATGTTCACTCTGAAAGTGGCAGGGAAAAAATGCACAGCAAAATGAAAATGAAAACCAGACGTTTTAACAGAGTGGGAGAGCCTATATTTTTTTTGTTAATTGTTGTTAATGACAAGCCTGCCTTTTATGTCAGACAATGTTAGTGCATTTCAAAGCTTCAAATCTTCAGCGCCACTTCAGCTCACCGCCTGACCTGGTGCAAAGTGTGTGTGCGTTTGTCAACAAACTGAAGCTGTTCAAGGCGCTGCCCTGAATAACCAAAGAGCCAGATATGTAACACTGGTTGAAAACCTGCATGAATGCTTTGTGACCCGGGTCTGTGATTACAACTGAAAAGGCCACAGATTACGTTCCTCATCGACCCGTTAGTCACACACAAGGCTGCGGCTGATTTGGAGATGATCGATCTTTGTGAGGAAGACCAACTCAAATCTGCTTTAAGGGAAGGGACCATTGAGTTCTGGAAAAGTTTTCCAATGGAAAAATAGCAACATGCATAGTAAAAAAAACAAGAAAAAAAAACGCTATTGTAAATTATTATATTTTTGTAGGGGTGGAACGGTTCACCAAATCCATGTTTCATGGTTTTGAGGTCACTGTTTTCGGTTCGGCTCACATTGTTGAGGATTTTTCTACTTTTAACACTCTTGAAATACCATAGATGAGCACAAAATATATATCCTAATTATCCAAATACCATATTTAAGAATCAGTTCAGTGTTTTCCCCATCATTATATCAGGTCATGTCAATTTCATTTCTTTTTAATTTCTATATAGAGCCAGATCATAACAGAAGCCATGAAAACCTTCATGCATGTGTCTGTGTGTGTGTTAATCTGCACATACTCCCACCTTCGGACAGAGAACGACATGCTAGTTGGATAGACTGAACTCTAAGGCTACGCTAGGCTAAGCTAACGGTGCTGATGTCCGTGGTTTTATTTTTATTTTTGCCATTGAAATATGCTATAACATCCTGTTCTCTAAGCCATGACGGGACAAGCGGCAGCTGCTGCACGTCCGAAATCACTTAGCGTGGCGCTCGGGACACACACACACACACACACACACACAGGTTTTGCTGCAACGAGTTACTTGCTATTTGCCGTATTTATAGACAATCTTGAAAGTATTGGATCGGGACTCGGTATCGGCAGATACTCAACATCAAATGACTCGGACTAGGACTCGAGGGCAAAAAAACCTGATCGGGACATCCCTAAATAAAACTGAATTGAATTGAACGCACACAAACTGAAATACATCAATTTGACATTCATGCTGCTGTTCACGGAAGAAAGATGTATCCCACATGATGTGTGTTTAGTTGTGCCAACAAGAGATAGAGACAGCACACACACAGACACGCCTTTATTTAGCCTGAAACAATAAGTACTACAACAGAGCTGAACATATTTACACTCCAGTGTTGCATTTTCTTTAGAAATTAAAGTTTATTGATCTTATTACTTAGATCCATGCCCCTGGATGGTAACTGGCCTCTCAGCCAGTTACTACCACTGCAGGCAGCAGTGGCGCAGTGGTATTATTATCTTTATTTTCATACATTTTGTTACACTGAACAACAATTTGGAGGAAAGGGGATATGAATGACCCATGACCCTCTTTTAGATTAACAGAACAGAAGAACAGAATATGTGCTTCCAGCTGTTAAATTTAAGTCTGACATTCAATCATTTTGCTTCTTCGGCTGATTAACACATAAATGTGTTGACCATACATAGCCTGTATATAGTCTCTAACCTGTACCAAGGTCTATGTGCTGTTCTGTGCTGTGTAGGTGATCCATGCACTGTGTATTTTAGCACTAATATACTGTATGTTTTTCCTCTGTTACATGATAATAATAATGCAGCGGTCTTTTATTGACTTATATAATATATATATATATATTGACGGACTTATATACACTCAAAGCGCTTACATTGAGATGCATTATTCATTCACACCACATTCACATGAATTCACATTCATTCAGTGGTAAACTACCAGTGGTAGCCCCTGGGGGAGACTGACAGAGAGGTGGCTGCCAAGGTGCGCCTACGGCCTCTCCGACCACCGCCATACACATTCATACAATGCGGCAATGGGTAAAGTGCCTTGCTTGCTAAAGAGCTGGGGTCGAACCGCTGACCTTCCGGTTATTGGACAACCCTGCTCTACTGAGCCACTGCTGCCCATGAGACCTTGGAGAATAAGTTTCCTGGATATAAGAAGAACGCTCTGCTCATTGCCAAGCCAACCATCAACCCAGAGAAAAAGAAAGAAGCTTTCCAGTCCCAAATAAAATACGATGCCTTTGTATCTGCAGTTGCAGGAGCTGTACCTCTTCCTGGGCTTTCTGTTGCTGTTGCTCTCTATGCTGGTTGAAGTTGTCACTTAAAGTTTTCTGATGACTGCAGTTGTTGGGTGTATGTGGTAGACTGGAGGAGAAGTACAGGAGGCTGGTGGACAGATTTGTGGAGTGGGCTGGAGGGAATCACCTACTGCTTAACCAGAGCGATGGTGATTGACTTCAGGAGGAAGGGAACAGCATCGCTGCCCCTTTGCATTGTGGAAATATATGGTCAAACCTGGTCAAAATATATGTTTGTTTGCACATATGGTAAAAGTGTATGGTTGCTCATAGATCGAGACCTCTGACTGAGGCCATAAAGCATTCTGATGTTTAATGGTTAGTTTAGAAATTCGAACTGCAAACTCCTTAGTTGACCCAAAGATGAAAACACAAGCTTGCCAAAGAGATAAGATATACTCAAGGTCGTAGCAGGAGGACCTTCACACACACACTGACATCAAAGATGTGAGTGGAGAACTTCAATGTCTTTTAAGTTTCGTATACGCCCTCCACCTTGTGATTATTGAATATGCATGTTTCACTGAAAAACATTACCTTTTATGCCTTTCTATGTAAATGTAACCACACCTTGTTGTAAGATTAATAAAACGAGCCTAATGCATGGGACGGACAGAATGCAAATGGTCAGCTGCAGGAGCAGATCGAGGGGTCTGTATTGAGCTGTGCATTCTCCCTTTATAAAGGCGAAACTGAAACTGATCAGTACTGGTTTTCATTCAATGTTCTGTGCATCGGGGACGGAGTCTGGGAATCCGGGGTGACAAGATCAGGTCACAACAATTTGGGAGTCCGGGATCAAAGACAAAAATCATCCTCAGATCCGTCAATTGAACACAGGGGCCGATTACGAACAGACAGAGGACACGTGCCATGGCAACAATAAGGTAAGCAGACCTTTTATATCTGCATTGACTACTCTAAAATGTAACGTGTCCCGAGTCTTAGTAGTAATCTGTCTGTAAAAGTGAAAAGAACATTGACTGAATGAATTTAAGAGAATAACTGTAAGTGAATGAATTATGACTACAGTGAATTAACAATAACCGTAAGTGAATGAATTATGACTACGGTGAATGAGTAATGACTACAGCTGTTTAAGAGATAAGTAAATGATGCCTGCAGAGGATTAAGAGAATTTAAGAGAAAAAGGGGTAGCAGAAAATCCTGAGTGTGGCGACTCCACCGGTGCTCTGACGAGAGGCCGGAAAAGCTGGGTTTGAGGCCCGGGGCTTGAGGAACCCTAAATCACTACAGAAAAGAGAGAGAGAAAAAGAACAAGACCAGGCAAAAAACACATGGTATGAATGTTGGACTGACTGGAAACTGAAACAATGACCGCACTAGTTAGGCGGGAGTTGTAGTAAGTCTACAGGCTTCCAAATTACAGATATATAAGATTCTGGTGTCACGGACAGAGTCTAGTCTCGAATCCATTGGACTGAGTACCAGGGACACAGCGTGCCATATTTCTCAGTCGGCCAGAATCTAGAAAAGAAAGGAACACTGAGACTCATAACTGTGAGTCGTCTGAGATAAAGACGACAAGACCAGAGAGTAGAGAATAAATAATGAAATAACTGTGAGCCGTTCTTACACTGGACGGCAAGACCAGAGAATAAGTCCTGTGAGTTCATGAAGCACCCCTAAAGAGAAACAAAGAGAAGTGAAGATACAGTACTGACACACACACAGAGCGCGCAGTATAAATGGGTAAAGCATGAGTGTGGAATGTGTATGAATGCCAGAGACGAGGTGAACTGAAGCAGCAGCACTGCTGGAAACCATAATTGGTGTAAACGTAAAGCAGTGGCCTGTTGAAGTAGGTTCACTCACGAACTGGATTAGTGTTTTTGTTGTGCACATACTTTTGTATATATTTCTGATGTGAACATAGTTTGTGAACTTTTCTAAGAACATAGTTTTGTTAATTCTTCTGAGCACAGTTTTGCAAATAACACAAACTTATTAAGCTTTAGTTTTTAATTTTCACGTAATCACATGACTGAGACTTTGATGACTGACGACATGGACGGAGATTTTAACAGAGACACTGTTGATGATGGGTGGGGTCCGAACAGCCCACTAAAAACAGTAGAAGCTCAACTGATTATTTTAGAGAAAGCGCTGCATCAGGCTTTTGACTCTAAAACCGCATCTGAAGAGATGACTCAGATGAGGGAGGCAGTCATTAATTTGTTGGGAGAAATAGGCCGTGGCATGAAAGATAGAGGTTGTTTACTGAAGGAGTTTTGGAGAAAGGAGGGTGAAGCGAAGGCAGAGAGGGAGAAGGCCAGGAAGAGTGCAGAGCAGTGTGGTTGGTCTAAGAAAGGGAGATTTAAGAGGGAGCAGGAAAAAGCAGAGGAAAAGAGAGCTCAGTGGGCGCGATGGGCTTTGATAGGTCAGGGTGTAACTCACCTCATGACTGAGAAGCCCAAAACACAGGATGACAAAGCAGAAAAACATAAGGATCCCCCACCGTATACACCACCCCCTCCTACTGCACCACCATCCTCTCATTCATCTGCTGGATTATATCCAGTTTTACAAATAACTCAAGGCACACTGGCCATAACAGACATGCCTGATTCCCCTGAGGCGTGGTCTGATGACAGCTCTCACACGTCCCAAGTGAGTAGTGTGTCTGCTTTACCCTCGGGAGTTAGCACCCGTGAAGGGCCTCCAGAGGCCCCTGACCTCTCACCTTTCCAGCTGCGAAAGGAGAGAGAACCGAGCTGCGACAGAGCACTATGTGTTGCAGCTGAAGCCCCGCTGTCACACAGAATACCGACACCAGACATTGTGAACACAAAGCAGGGAGAAATAGACAAGGTGCAACAGTTGCAGGAAGAATTAAAGGAGTTGCGGGCTGCTATAGCTCAGGACTTAACACCACACACATATGCACACGCTAACCCCCAATTTGGAGACGCTACACTTCAGGTGGGAGGCGTGTGGAAAGACGGATCACAGGAAGGGAGGACAGCTGGAGTTCAGATGCAGGTCGAGGGTGTTTGGTCCGCGGAGCAGGGAGACATGTTTGATTTATTACAGAGACAGGCCAAGGCTACTGAGGAGTGGTTGAAAACACATGAAGCTGAACACTTAGCACACAGAAGCAGAACACACCGCATGACAACTAGATCTCAAGGACATGATAATACACAGACACTCAACCATCAGTTACCACTGATTCAAACTGAACACCAGATCAAATATCGTCCATTCCCACTAGGTGATGTACAGGCACTAGTGGATAAATTACCTCCAGTGGCCGAAGGTGGAGCAATGTGGCTGAGTCAACTTGACAGTCTGACAGCAGGCCACAGACTCGCTCTAGGTGATTTTCGGGCCGTTATTTCTAGGTGTCTTACAGCTTCAGAAGTGAGGGACATAGAGGAGGACGCCGCCACTACTAGACAGAGAGATGACACACCTTTCACTCAGGTCAGCACTGAAATAGGCAGAGCACTAAGAAATAAATATCCTCTGCCTGCTGGAGCCGCCGTTCCCACTTTGAAATGGGACCCCAAACAGAGTCCGAGAGAATATCTTAATCAAAGCAAAGACACATGGATCAAACACACCGGGTGCCACCCTGGTAACCCAGGCATTCAGAGGGTGTGGTACAGGACCGCCGTCCTAAACGGGGTTCCTGAGACCGTAAAAACTGCCATGGATAATAACCCAGACATGGCAGGGTGTGATTCCAGTGTGTGGGAGAGACATCTAGTGCATCATTTGGCTCGTGCCCAAGAGGCAGCACAAGCTGACAGTAAGGATGTCCAGGATTTGCAAGCACAATTATTGAAAATGCAATTGACTGAGGCCAGACAGAAGGCCAATGACAAAAAGAAAGATAAAAATAATAAAGTCATGGTTGTCACTGAAAGCTCTGACGCACCTCCTGGCACACCTTGGGTGCCTCCACCACCTTATTCTCCTGATTATCAGCAGCCTACGGGGTCCTACAGGGGGTACGGATCAGGGAGGGGCAGATGGAGAGGCAGGTGCGGAAGGGGTGGAACACTTAGGGGACAGCCGAGGGGAGACCCAGGTCGTGACCGCTGCTATTACTGTGAGGAGTTGGGACACTGGGCCAAAGACTGTCCACACAGACAGGGACCGTATGCCCGAGGACGTGCAGCGTCTGGTCCACGGAGGGCTTCCTCCCGCCCCCCAGGACCTCCATTCACTGGACAGTTTCCTGTTTCCGGCTGGGAACAGTGGGATTTTGACTTCTCACAACAATGACACGCCCCACAGAGCAGCTCAGATTACATCGTTACGGCAGATCCGATGTTATCTATGCAAGTAGAGGATGAGACACTGCCTTTTCTGGTGGATACTGGCGCCACCTGTTCTACATTGTTTCACTCATCTTCTATGGAATTGTCCAGCAACTCTATCACTGTGATGGGCTTCTCTGGGGATAAACAGACTCTGCCTATAACCACTCCCATGACTGCTCAGCTGGGACATCAGACTGTTTCACACTGTTTTGTACACTCACCTCTTCTGCCTCTGAATATACTGGGGAGAGACTTGCTGATTAAGTTTGGAGCATCTATTTTGTGCGGCCCAGACGGGCTGACAGTGACACTGCCGGACGGCACCATGTTCCACTGTAATGTTGCAGACACAGGCGGACAATATCTGATGAGACCTGTGACTGACCCATGTGCTGACATCTACTGGGGCATGTTACATCCTGAAACTCCCCAGAACCCAGGAATCCTTTCTGCCTACCTGCAGTGGAAGCCCTGGATAGCCCAGGTCGAACCATATGTTTCTCCCCCTGACCCCCCTCATGTGACTCTGTTTTATGACAGGCAGCAAACTGATTGGTACCATGAGAAGTTTGCGCACTCCCTAGAGGGACAGGACTGGTCTATTACAGTCCGAGACATTTTTGTGGCACCTGAGGGCGTGGCAGCCGGTGTGGACCTCACTCCAGAACAAATGTCTTGGTACATGATGAGTGACGAAGGGCATCCCCACGTCTCATTAGCTGTACATCCAAACCACCAGGCCAAAGAACTGGGTGGCATGGTTAAACGTGCCATGGGGCAATCAGACTGGCAACCCACACCTTTACCTCAAATCATGTATTCTCCATCTGCTAAAGCATACAAAATAACTGTTTCAACTATGAACACTGTCACTCTGGCACATGAACTGCTTGCTAGACATCATGGTAGAGAGAAAACTGATCATCCTCTGGCACAGGCTGTGATTGACAGCTTGCCACCACATTTATGGGCAGACGGTCCCACTGATGTGGGTCTGGTGGACTGTGAACCTGTGACGTTTCAGATTAACACACCAGGCCCTTTATGGATACCACAGTATCCACACAAGCCAGCAGCCGGAGCTGGCATTGCAGATACTATTCATGGACTCTTTGAAAATGGCGTGCTGGAACTCTCTCACTCAGATTGGAACACTCCCTACCTGTAGAAAAGAAAGGGACAGGTAAATATCGCATGGCACATGATCTGAGGGACATTAACGCTGCACTGTCAACCCCACGGTACCAGTTCCGAATCCATACGTGGCATTGGCCCAACTGGATCCTTCACAGAGCTGGTTCACCTGCATAGATTTAGCTAATGCTTTCTTTTGTCTCCCTCTGGCACCTGAATGCAGAGACATTTTCTCATTCACATATCAGGGAACACAGTATCGCTACACCAGGCTACCTCAAGGTTTTGCGCTCTCCCCCGGTATTTTTAATCAGGTTTTGAAACAGATTCAGTACTCATTCAGTACGTTGATGACCTTCTTATCGCAGCTCCAACGGCAGCAATCTGCCTGGATGCCACGCAGGCTGTTTTGCAACATCTGGCCACAGCTGGTTTTAAGGTCAGCAAATCTAAACTCCAATTAGTCAGGAAACAAGTTGCTTTCTTAGGACGCATTGTTTCACAAAAGGGAGTCAGCATATCGCCTTCACACAAATCTACCATTTTGCATCATCCGCGTCCTGATAAAGTGAAGGACATGCTCTCATTTCTCGGTCTGACTGGCTACAGTAGAAACTTTGTTGCTAACTACACTGGCCTCACACAACCTCTCAGAGACCTTGTCAAAGAACATGGCATGCGTAATGTGTCAGCTCGCCTAAATTGGACGCAGGCAGCTGAACAAGCATTCATTGCTCTTAAACAATCTTTGGCCACTGCAGCAGAACTAGCCACCCCTGACTACACTTTACCTTTCTATTTGGATGTCTCTGGAACGGATGCCTGCATCAATGGCATCCTGTTCCAGAGAAAAGGGGGAGAGAGACTAATACTGATGTACATCAGTGTCCCCCTGGACAACATGGAGAAAAGACACCCTCAGTGCACACAACACGCAGCAGGAATAGCTAAGCTAATTCAAAAAACCGCACACATGGTCATGGGACACCAGCTGTATGTACTGACAACACATAGTGTAGTGGCATACGTGAACTCAGAGACATTCACACTCACCTCATTGAGACAGAGGAGGTTGAGCAAGATTTTAGAAGCACCAAACATCACCTTCACACATGAGGGCATCAACATGGCAGACCAGATAGGAACAGGAGAGCCACACACATGCACAGAGAGGGTGATTAGGGAAGAAAAGGTCAGAGTCGATTTACAAGCCACACCTCTTTCAGAGGCCAGAAATCTGTTCACAGATGGGTGCTGTTTTAGACATGACACAGAAGGACTCAGAGCAGCATACGCAGTTGTTGAAGACACAGGGGAAGAAATGAGAACACTGAAAGCAGAAAGATTAGAGGGACAGCAGTCAGCGCAGAGAGCCGAGGTGAGGGCAGTGATTGAGGCACTAAAGATAGGTCAAGGACAGGACATCAATGTTTTTACTGACTCAGCATATGCGGCAGGAGCAGTGCATGTGGAATTAGGGCAATGGCTGAGAGCAGGTTTTCTCACTGCAACTAACAAACCTATACGGCATGAGGCTGAAATGAGAGAGCTTGCTGAAGCTCTGTTGTTGCCTAGCAAAGTGGCTGTGATTAAGTGCAAAGGTCATGGAGCAGGAACTGACAGGGTCACAAGAGGAAACAATGCAGCAGATCAGGCAGCAAAACAGGCAGCAGGCTATGTTGAGCGAATGATTTTTATGTGTTCAGAAACAGACTTGCCTCCCCCTGTTGATTGGACTGATTTGATGCAATTGCAAAACAAAGCTTCTCCACAGGAAAAAACACTGTGGAAAGCTAGAGGGGCGACTGACACAGGAGGAGTATGGAGAGGGCCTGACGGACGCCCCATACTGCCACCTGGACTGAGACAGACTGCCATGGAGGAAGCGCATGGGGTAGGCCATGTGGGGTGTCGTGACAAACTGTCATTAAATTTCTGATTAACACCTACATCCCTAGACATGGTTTTCCGAAAAAAAAAGAAGCATGCTTTTGGTACTGTTTATCATCCACAGTCTCAAGGAAAGGTGGAAAGGATGAATCAAACCTAAAACAAAAATTGGCTAAAATCTGTGCACAGACCAAATTTATATGGGTTCAAGTATTATCTATTGTATTGATGTTCTGGTAATAACGCCATATAATCTACACCCTATGAGCTTCTTACAGGTCGACAGTTTCCTGGACCAGCTGGCCGGCTGAGACTGAAGAAGCATGCAGTATGGTATTAATATAAACCATAATATAATGAATTTGAAGCTTTGGTGTTAGAATTTGTATTACAGGAGAAAGGAGAGATGGTGAGTCCAGAAGGAGCCACACACAGCCGAGTGGGTCCTCCTGAAGGTGATAAAAGGAAGTGGTCGGAGCCAAGGTGGACAGGTCCCTATCAGGTGACGGAATGCACCTCACACGCGGTTCGGCTAAAAGAAAAGGGGGACACCTGGTATCACTGGAGCCAGTGCGCAGGCGCAGGGGAGCCTCAACGCTCTCTGCAGGACGTCCAAGCTGATCTGAGGGCGCAGAAGTCTGAATCGGCTGATTCAGATACGGATCCTGTCACAAAAGGGGCAGAATAATCCCCTGACAGGAATCCAGGATCCCGGGTAGTCTAACCCCAGGGATCCGAAGAAAGAAGACACATCCTGAGGATGAGAGGACCAGAGAACCAGGCGGGGCGCTGGACGATGAGGCAGACGGACAGGAACACACACATGAACTGATAAAACACAATTTTGAACATTCTTATTGTAGGATAATTTTCATTATATTTGAGCTGTTAGGAGTATCTGGGGGCGGGAACGGTGAAAGACCGACCGATAAAATACCCCCACATACTATGATGTATAACATGTTTCGTTTTATGTACTCACATGATATGTTTTTTAATACACTACATTCTTCACAGAGTTTTTCTTTTTTGCACCTTCATTTATGGTTTTGACACGCATACACACACCAGGTGTTTGGACATTTACTCACAGTGTTGTTACATATAGATGTCACTTTTACCCATAGTTTTGTTTGATTACACACAGTGTTTTTCCTATTTGCTGATGTGACCGTTTATTGTTTCTTTTTCCTTATATTTCTGAGTGTTGGACTCTTAGTAGAGTCCAAAAGGGGGAATTGTGGAAATATATGGTCAAACCTGGTCAAAATATATGTTTGTTTGCACATATGGTAAAAGTGTATGGTTGCTCATAGATCGAGACCTCTGACTGAGGCCATAAAGTATTCTGAGGTTTAATGGTTAGTCTAGAAATTCGAACTGCAAACCCCTTAGTTGACCCCAAAGATGAAAACACAAGCTTGCCAAAGAGATAAGATATACTCAAGGTCGTGTAGCAGGAGGACCTGTGAGAATACACACACACACTCACATCAAAGATGTGAGTGGAGAATGTCTTTTAAGTTTCGTATACGCCCTCCACCTTGTGATTATTGAATATGCATGTTTCACTGAAAAACATTACCTTTTATGCCTTTCTATGTAAATGTAACCACACCTTGTTGTAAGATTAATAAAACGAGCCTAATGCATGGGACGGACAGAATGCAAACGGTCAGCTGCAGGAGCAGATCGAGGGGTCTGTATTGAGCTGTGCATTCTCCCTTTATAAAGGCGAAACTGAAACTGATCAGTACTGGTTTTCATTCAATGTTCTGTGCATCGGGGACGGAGTCTGGGAATCCGGGGTGACCAGATCAGGTCACAACAGCATCTTGTGTAAGGATGTACAAGTGAGGGACCATCGACAGCAGACTCAGCCGGAAGTCTGTACCATGTACAAGAAGGCCTGCCACAACTTTCGTCATTTTTAATTCTTACCTTTTCCTCCTTTTAGATGCCACTGAGATCAGGAGAGACTAAGGTGATTGAATGAAAAATTATTTTTTGAAATACAAATAATATATGAAATGTGCTTTGGCGTTCTAAACCCCGATGCGATGACCAACATCCAAAAACGGGGGAAAGGGCAGGACGTGAGGCCACTTTATCAGGAATCCCCCAGGTCTAGACCTGGTGGTGGTGAAGGAGCTGGAGAGGTGGGAATAGGAGACCTGCACTGTTGACCAAAACATTTAAATGTATTTGCTGAGCTGTGATCGGGCAGGAGAGGGACAGATCGACAGCTGATTGGTGGGGGAGGTGCTCTAAATTAACCACCTGATTAAAGTAAGAGGTTAGACTGAGAGGGGATATGCAAGAAGAGAGATAGTGCATGTGGAGGATGAAGAGGGAGAGATCGGAGTGGCGGTTGGAAAATGATGAAGATGAGTGGTAGTCTTCCTGATTGAACTTGCGCTAAGAGCTTCATAACAGAAATATACCTGGAATAATACCAGAAGAATGGCTGCCTGTTTAATTAGTCTTAGAAACACAAAAATTATGCACTTGCAGCACCAAAGTTATATCAAGCTGTAGCTTGGAAACTTACACAACACATAACAGTTGGCAAAGGGTCAAATTTGTGATGGCGCCACAGCCACTGCTGCGTTTTTGATAACTTTTGGTCCCCAACAGTGGTGGAATGTAACTTAACATTTTGTACTTCGTTACTGTACTGAATGTGACGGAGCTCAGGAGGGAAGGGGAAAACTATTTAGGGTGCTAACAATGCCACCCGGGGAGGCAAGGGCCTCAACCCAGGAAATAAGAAAAGGACACATGCAGGTTCGAATCATACGCAGGGCAAGGATCGGGTACCACAGAAAAGATTTATTTAATTACAGAAATCTAGAGTAAGATCCATAGACCATGTTTAAGAATAATTATAAAATATGTTGCCAGTTCAGCGAATGAGATGGGTTGGGATGGCCCCGCAAAATAAATAAAAGAGGACCGCAACCCCCGCCGCACACACGCTGCCACCACACACTCTACAAAAAGTCATGCGGCATTGAAGTTCATCTCGGTAACCAAACATAACTCACATGACTCGTATGCCGTTCGAAGCACTCAACTGCTTCAAACGTCACTGAAGTGGTTCAAACGTCACTAGTCACGTGACCGAGGCAAGCCTCGGCCCAGTGGTTCGAAACAATTGCTTCATGAGCTACCGTGCATGTGTCGGAGCCTCGGGTGTCAGAGGACCATCCTTAACTATAATTACCTTTAATTTAATACTGTCTTGAACATAACACTACACAGATCAATTCAACTTTATGACCACACTTTTACAGTGTCAATCAACATGCTTAAAGTGTCTTTATGAAATTTACCAACACCTGTGTGTCAGTACTTCACCAAACTGGAAGCATAAGATGCAAGACTGCAAGAGGTCCACCTCAGTCTGCATAGCCACATAGGCGGGGAGGGGGCCTTAGCTCAACCACCCAGACCTTCACCTGCCTTACTATTAGCAAAAACACATATATACCTCAGCCCTCCTCACTGATGGTGCAAATCATGACGTGTGTCTTGTGGATCTGTCTTCATCACTCACAGTGTTTTAGTTAAGGTTACTCGAGGCTGATGAGGTTAATACTTTCTTCATTAGAACGTTTTATTAACTTTGTAACTTAGTAGTATATATTTGGTGTGTGAGTACTTTTACTTTTAATACTTTAAGTACATTTAAAAGTAAGAACTTAAGACTTAAGTAGGATTGTTGATGTAGCACTTCTACTTTTACTTGAGTATATATATTGCTGGGTATTTGTACTTTTACTTAAGTACCAAGCTTCAGTACTTCCTCCACCACTGGTCCCAACTCCTTAAGGGCAAGCACACAAATTTTCAGCTTGATGGGACATTTCCCCTAGGAGGAGTTTGCAAGTTAAAAAAGCAAAACAAAACATAAACTGACTGTCTATGTAGGGACAAAATGTACTGAGGATTCAAAACATTCAAAACTAACATGGTGACTTTAGCTTTACCCAACTGCTGTGGCTAGTTAGCCTGCAACATCGCATGAAATATTCATAAATATATAAATAGTATTTCAATCATGACAGACTCAGCGAACTGAATGAAGAAAGATTTATTATAGTACAATCATTTTAGATATAGCTGGTTACAATGAGATACACACAGCTTATTGTAATATAATGTGTCAATCAGTCATTCTGAACAGAGTGCAACAATCATTCATCATTTTCCAACATCCACATTTATGAATAGCTTCAGTTATTTTAATGTGTCTTCTTTGACAGTCTTCTTAGACCAGGGCTGTCCAAACTTTTTGGCTCAGGGGCCACATTGGCGTAAAAACAACAAATTGTCATATGGGCCAGCATGAATTTTACATGCTGGCAACCGGGGGATTGCTTTTTTATATTTCCTTTTTGTTTTTTTTTCACTATGCTCTCTGCAGGTTGATCTAAAAACGGTCTGACTTGGATAAATGACGGTTGAAATAAATAAATAAATAAATTGAATGCAATTTTTTACAGTGCATTGTGTCATGTTCTGCGTCCGGATACCAGATTGGCCAGTGTCAATCAAACTCCTCCCGTCCCGTGTCTCCTGTACAGTGCAGGATGCGTACTGAAAACAGGTTTAGATCTTTGGTTTCATTCTATAATACTGGACTTATTTTAGGTTTGAACTCTGACAGTGTTTAATAAACAAGAGAGAAAAGTGTGAGAATGTTACTGCCTGTCTGAGAAAAGTGTATGTAGTGAGTTATTTTACAGCCTTAAAACATCGATAATATCTGTAAAAAAACAAAGCTGACTACTTCACGGATTTCGGGTTATTTTTGGAACTGCAGTGAATCAGGTCTGTCTCAAGGTTCTAATGCGCAAGATGTCACGCAAGTGGGAGTCACTTAGTCTTTGAGTTTGGCCACGTTTGCTGCCATCTTGTTGTGAAATATTAATTTGCTTTTTTAAACACGTTTATTTTATACTGTGGACAACAGCGGACCACATATTATTGATTTTATGAAATATATGAATATGGACTTGGACACGTCTGTCTTAGACTTCCTTTCTAACCAGATATTGCCAGAGAATGCCACCGCCCCGGTGTCATTTGCAGACAGGTTATTGGCCACAAAGTGAAACTACTTTCAAACCAGACGAGCCCACTGCTGTGGAAGGACTCATAAGTTTGGATCCAGGCGAGTGTTTTAAGAAGGTAAATTACAAGCTAACATTTTTATATTTATTATTATTTGGGTTACATTGTAACCTTGATTCTCTGAGTGGAGAGACTATCTCTCCACCCTGCATATTCCATATGTACGGGGAGCTGGAGAGATAGTCTCGACACGAAAGAGAACGTATTTTCCGGACTACAAGTCGCACCAGCCAAAAAGGACACAGGTTTCCCTGAAAGCCTACTTTGAGAACTTTAGGGGGCGCTCTGAAATATTGTCAGTGTGGGTCACAGGTTACTGACTTTGGATTTTCCGTACAGTCAGGTTCCTGAAATATATAGTTAAACATGCTATACGGTGTGTGCAGTCAAGTCAGTGAGAGTGAGACATGCATTTCAACAACACGCGGAGAAATGATTAACTTCACCAGGGACGTGCAGAGACCTTTGGGCGGGCAGGTGCTCAAAGTGAAAAAGGGGCACATGGAGCATGAAAAGTTTTGTCAGCCTCATGGTGGTACTACACTAACAGAATATTAGAACAAAATAGATTTACATCTGTCACTGTCTACCTTTGTGCCACCAGGATTTTAACCACAAAAACCACATTTCTGTTTCACTGTATTCCCAATGAGACCATCAGCTGGACTGTCAGGTTTTAGAGACAGACTTCACAAAATAGATCAGATTAAACAGATTAGAAACAGATTACTCAAAGCCTCAAAAAAGTTGCAAAAAAGCTGCACAACAGGTAACTTAGTTCACATGAATCTGTGCTGATTTGTCTGCTTGTGTTGATCAGCACACACAAGCAGTTCAAATGAAGTGACTGAAACACAAAGGGAGGATCAATATAGCCCTAGTTATATGTTATAACATCCTCGTTCATGGAAGGTGTGCTTGCATCTGAATCTCAGCCAACAGCAGAGAGCAAAAGATAAGAAAAGCTATATACACAATAAAATAAATTACCGATATTATGCAATACAATCAAACGAGTTTACATATTAACAATTACTGCACAGATGAGTGGAGGTAGAAGTGGTTTGTAATAAAATGTACGTAGTGCATCAATAGAACAAATAAGTAATTTATTGTATAGTGTGGTGTGTGAATATTGCACCCATCAACCACCAATCCAGCTGTTCATCTGTGGAAAAACCTTCTGCCAGTGACTCTGAAACAGCGTCTCAGTCTATAATGTTTTCTTATTCTTTCAGAAATAGTCGCACTGTAAATGTCTCTTTTGTCCCTGCAATAGTTGTGTGGCAAAAGTTGAAAAATGAAGTTTACTGAGCGTCTGAGAGCGAGCTCCCCTGTTCATCCGGAACGTCTTCGACGTAACTTCCGGGTTAGCGTAACAAAACATAGCAGCGAAGTCAAAAGTTTCCAGTAAGAAATAACAGTGAATGAAACAGTATATAACAGGGGTATGCATAACAATGCACCTTCCGGTGCATTCTGCTACGCGTCTATTATCTTTGATACACCACGTCAGAGGCACAAGGCTCTACAATTGGATATTTGAGCCCCTTGTGATATCGCTCGATGATCCGATTGGACACTGACTTGCCCGTAGAATAATACAGCCAGTCTACATCACACAGACATGCCTGAAGTGTCCTCTTTTCGAGGAAAGAAACAGAACATCTCTAGCTATTACTTTCCTGATATATGAGTGACTTTGTAAGACATATGCTCTTATGTCGTATACAACATGGTCGACTCCGATAATAAAGATAATAATAATAAATAAAATATTGCCCCAAATTATAGGGGGGCTTTGGATTATTTTAGGGAGGCTGAAGCCCCCCTAAAATAGGGCTAGCGACGTCCACGTCACCGGACCTGCAGTTTACTCCCTCGGTGTCGCCACCAGCAGTGGCCGACCATCTCCCAGCTTAGCAGTGCTCAGCTACAGGGCAGAGACGGAATGTACGGAAGAATAAGAAAGAAACATAGAAGAAAGAGGGTGAAGAACAAGAGTTAACTAATTATATAAAATAAAAGTTAACTGAAAAACAGTGCAACATATAGTCCGGAAAATACGGTACTTCCTCAATATTTGTTTACAATATTAACATCACACATTGTTTTTTATAAATTAAAATAGTTGCAAAAAGTGCAAAAAGGTGAAAATTTGAATGCAGTCTGAATATGGTATATTTGAGTTTGTATCTGTGCCTTTGGTTCACTGTTTAGCATGCACACAGAGGTGAGTCAGTGGATAGCTGAGGTCTGTCTGACCTTATAGGAAAAATGACCATGATCCAACTCTGTGGACTGAGTGTTTTCATTTGACCCTGTACTTTATTTTGAAACAGACTACTAATTGTTCGGTCCACTAAGAGTTCAATTGTTATTCCACAGTATCAGATCATCAACAAAGGGGCATGATGTGTCATATGTGCAGGAAGGACGACTGTCTGCTATGTCACGGAAGGAAATGATTATATTTACCTCTGTTTTACTGCAGATATTTGTTCTCATCATGGAGGCTATAACTGAACTGATACTGCAGAACAACACTAAGCTAAACATCGCCATCACTGGAGTCTCTGGCGCTGGTAAATCCACCTTTGTTAATGCCATCAGAGGCATAAATGATGGAGATGAAGGAGCTGCACCCACTGGTTGTAATGAAAACAGCAAAGACGCTATAGCATACTTCCATCCAAACTATCCTAATGTGATTTTATGGGATCTTCCTGGTATCGGCACCACCAAGTTTCCAGCTGATAATTACCTGAATCATGTTGGACTGCACAAGTATGACTTCTTCATCATCATCTCAGCCACTCGCTTCAGAGAAAATGACATCAGACTCGCTCAGGAGATCAAGAAGATGAAGAAGAAGTTCTACTTTGTCCGCTCAAAGATCGACAGTGATTTATATAATGAGGAAAAGAGTAGAAAGAGCAACTTCAACAAAGAGAAGACTCTGACAGACATCAAGGAGAACTGCATTAAAGGTGAGCTTTCTGTACTTAATGTTATTCTAACATTACAATGCAGTTCAATGCATAATGTTACAGTGGGGGTGCTGAGGGTCCCTAACTCTAAATAAAGGATGTATCCAAAGTACACCCTGACACAGCTCCCTGTCTGATAGAAGTCAGTTTATTATCTGAACACACTCATGCAGATTTAAGTCTGACAAGAAGAACTGTCGTGTAACTATGTGATCTTACAAATCAAACAAACAAACAGAAAAATTTACCAGCAGCTCACAAACTGTTACTGTGTATCATAATGGAATTTTCTTTTTTTGATTACATATTTAAAACTGCATATTTGGGCTGTATTTTACAGTTGTTGTTCTGCTCGTTAGTCTGAAAGTCATTTTTAATAACAACAATGGTAAAATCTGAGTTGTATTTTGACCTTTTTTCTAACGCAGGTCTTCAAGATGCAGGTTTTGAGTCTCCACAGGTCTTCCTGGTGTCCAGCTTTAAGCTCCATGAGTATGACTTCCCTCTGCTACAGGAAACATTCGAGACAGAACTTCCTGAACACAAGAGGAACGCTCTGCTGATGACCACACCCATCACCAGCCTGGAGATCATTGCTAAAAAGAAAAAGGCTTTTAAGTCCAAAATTAAATACTATGCTGCTGCATCTGCAGCTGGAGCAGCTGTTCCTGTTCCTGGTCTTTCTATTGCTGTTGATGTAAGCATACTGATTGCTGCTATCACACAGTATGTACATGGGTTTGGCCTTGATGTTCCAACAATGAAGAGGGTTGCTGAAAGAACAGGTGTGTCATATGATGATCTGCTTGCTGTCATTGTTTCACCACTGGCTGCAGCAGAAGTCACCTCTGCACTTGTCCTCAGAGTGATGGCCTCACTAGCAGGCACAGCTGCATTAATGGCAGCAAAGGAAGGATCCAGGTTCATTCCATTTATTGGAATCCCAATAGCAATGGGCCTCTCTTATATCACAACCTCCAGAGTTCCAAGTCACATCCTCAACGTACTTGCTGAGGATTCAGAGAGAGTCTTTAGAAAGGCTTTTGGTTCAGTGTGATAAATCATATTTTTTCTGCTGTGCATTGTAACCAATATGTGTTCATAGTTGATCAGTGTGTCAGAGGGCCTCAGCAGGTCTCTGTTACTCTTTCAGTGCAGAAACAACAGAGGAACTTCTTACAGCTTAAAACATTAAAACTTCCCTTCTTCATTTGAACATACAAAGAAATGTTATCCTATTATTCATGTGCAAAATGTTCAAAATCTGTTGAATATTGTTGTTCTGCCTTTTCTATGTCTTTGTAACAGCTTTGCTTCACTACTAGTAATATAGTTTTGGCTGTCCAAGCCTGTAAAACAAGTTATTGATGTTTGCTTCCCTCTAGTGGTCACAGTGATGAATGACAACAGATATAATTATTTCCACAATGATGTTGATGACTATTATAACATTTATGACTTGTTTTCCACATGGTAACATATTGATTGTTGCTCTTCTACACGCACACACATGGACTTTTACTGTGAAGAAGAAAAAAAACAATGTATTGTAAGGGACAAAGGTTTATTGTAACCCTACAAAAACACAGGGTGAGAAAAATACAAAACAAAAATAAAATTATAGAAATGAAAAAAGGTTTCTCATCCTTATACAAGTCTCAGGACTATCCATCATACACGGACCAGTTTAATTATTATTCATATTTTTTTAATATAACATTTTGTCATAATGCTGTGTGTACATACAAAATATAGCAAACTAAATAAGGCAAATAAATAGAGGTACAATTTACAGGAAAATGGAACATTCCTCAATGTTTTAATCATTTTTTTTAATCTTATCTCAAACATCAAGAATGGTGTACAAAATGCTTTTTTTTCCAACTGTACATCTTTCGGTGGAGGATACTTATTCTTTTTTTTTCCAACCATAAAAATACTGACTCCTCACACAATGATACGAGCTCAAAGAACGGGTGCAACTTTTTAATCAGGCAGTACAAACTGTGGTGTAACGGGTGTGGGTCCATTCTGCAGGCAATGTTAAAGGATAAAGTCATAAACACATCACACTTTGTGCACCCTTCTGTAGGCATGCAGGTCAACGCCATGTGCATGAAATGACAGAAATGTGGTGTTGATAGAAAATACAACCCCCATCTACCCCCCCACCCTTCCCTCCATCTTTTTTCTTTATTTTTTTTTCTTGGTGACACAGGCTGTGGAAGCCAAACTTCCTGTCACCTCTCTGACAACCTTCACTTGCCCCCCCACCTCTCTCTTTCTTCCACACACCATGTTTATTTTTTTTTTTTATTTGCACCACACTTTCTTTGCACCCTTTTTCATTTCGCGAGGTGCCCAAGCCATCAAAAATGTCGCCGCTAATGGAAATGTCCCATCTTAAAAGTGCATTGAACAAGCTACTCATGTTTCTCTTATTTTCCATCTTTACACTCCAAAATCAGCCAGTCAATGGCCAAAAATAAAACATCCAAAACATGTAATAACACAAACACGTATTAATACTGACAATGTTGCAATACCCCTCAGTAAATAGCCTGCACTACAATATGGGTTAAAGCTCGAATTTAGGAGTTTAAAGGGTCTGATATACTAACTGATTAACTGGAAAGACGAAGGAGCAGAAGTCAGGAAATAGAATAGCTCAAATGTACAAGAGATGCTGGTTGAAAAATATTTAATCATATGTCATCATCCTCCTTTTTACTGAATTGATTTGGTTAGCTGGTTAATCTCTGAGCTGTGGGTCTCATGTCAGCTTCTCTCTGCTTCAGGGGAGAAGTTAAAAGAATAAAGCCGATGAAGGATACATTAAAGCTAAGAGGATGCACAGGTGACAGGCCAAACCGCTCTGATACTTATCTACCTTCATGCTTATTTAGGAGATGGTGAGTGAGGAAGTGTCAGCTCTAAATCAAAGTGAACTGCACTATGAGGAGCCACCAGATGGCGCTAGTTAGCCTGATTGCAAAGCCAGAAATATGACCGACAGGTGTGAAAACAGGATCAGGCACTTAAAGGTGAACATTTAAACACAAAGCCAGAATGTGGACAAGAGTTTGAGATGCATGTGGGCCAGTTCTTATTCGGACTTTCTAATCTTACTGTATATAACAACAAGTGCTCATTGAGTCAAGTGCAGTGGGAATAAATTCAACCAGATTAAATGAGAAGTAATGAGAATACATCACAACATTCCTCCTAATGAAGTCCTGCACTGCATGTGTGGCCCTTCACATACGTGGAATGAACACAACCAAACACTAATTGGACGATGCCACATTATTTCGTGTGATTCATGCCGTGTTTTGCTGGCTAATAATGGAGTGTCAGCCAATCAGCTTCTGTGTCTCC
This sequence comes from Parambassis ranga, assembly GCF_900634625.1. Taxonomy (NCBI): domain Eukaryota; kingdom Metazoa; phylum Chordata; class Actinopteri; family Ambassidae; genus Parambassis; species Parambassis ranga. The sequence continues at coordinate 68,411 of NW_021144708.1, forward strand.
CGAAGTTCTGACAACCACTTCCTGTTTGTTCATCTGAACACAACTCTATGTGAATGGAGCTGGATCATTCTTAGACTTTGAATATACATATATACATCTACAAAAATCCTGGTAGAAAATGAGGTGGGCTTCATTTTGTTGGTATGGCAACAGGGTCTGTAAACATCTGAGAGAAGCTGCAAGGAGAGATGAAAGTATGGATGATGTTAAAGACCCCTAACACGTCTACACCATTCTGTAAGTGCCTTGTTGTACACTTGACATTACATTAGATCTGACACATTGTGCGGTCTGATCTCACAATGTCAAATGTAAGAAAAATGATGCAGTCAAAAGCACCGGTTAAACTCAGAGTGAAACATCCTCAGCCAGTTAGTACCTGTGCCTTTAAGTCCTTCCTTCATGTAAAGGTCATCAGAGAAGACAGAGGACGCTTCTGAGAGTGAAGTCTGTCTGAAAAGCTACAGTGCAAAAAAGACAGCACAGGTGCGAAAAGTATAAGCTATTATCTCTTTTACATAAAGCGCAAAATGTATAGAAATTCACTTCAACAGCAATGTGAACTTGCAACACTGACAAATAATGCATTGCGTGTACAAAATCCCAAAATGCCAAAACATAAAAAAACCTCTTTGCAATTAGCTTGTCTGCATCTAAATATAAATATATATCAACGCCTAATTGCAGTATGTTTGTATGAATACATTTACATGTGTTTGCTCTTTGCTATGGCACTGCCCAATGCCAGAACATGTCAGAGTGAAGGGTGAGGCCTGACCCATGTGGCACCGTGCACCCTCTGTGGGAATGCTTGTGAGAACGTTGGGATGAATCTTCCCGTCTTCCTCCTTTATTCAGAAGCCTACAAACATGTGCTTGACTGCAGGACCCCCCCCTTCTTCTTCTTCTTCTTCTTCTGGGGTTATTACATCTGCCTGGTCCAGTCTTCTTTCTCTTGGCCTCGTGTCTATGTACAGTGCGACTGGCTGATCCCAAATGTGTGTGTGTTTTTTTTTTTTTTTTTAGAACCGACAGGACCTTCTGTAGCACCAGGAGCTTGACAGAGGAGCGGCGAAGGGGAAACGGGAGCAAAACAGCGGGCTGATTCTGTTTTGTGAGAACCTTGAGCACAGTGTTAAAAGGATGACGTGGGATAATGTGTCACAGTGGTCTGTCCGTCCAATCCTGCTCGTCCAACTCAGGAGCTCATTCAACGTCCAGGACAAATGGGCTGGCTGTGGAAGAGGAGAGCGTTGCATCCTTCAAGACGGCACAGCTGTCCACATGTCCAGTCTGGCCATTATGTACACCCCCCTCCAATGTCAGCCATCGCTGTTCCAGAACCTGGATTAAAGGTGTTATACATCTATGCCATGGCAGTATTTAGGTGTCTGGTCTTATTTTTGTTTCCATTCCTTTTCCTGACCTAGTAGTTGACCTTGGTGACGGCCCTTTCCCGACCGCCACCTTCCACTAGCTGGTTGACAGAGCGCTTGCGATTACGCTTGAACTTGTTTAGGTCCTTATCGAAGACCTCGCCGGAACGCAAAGCTGAGACCAGGTCGTCGAACTCCCCGCCCACCTCGTCTGAGGCGCCGCTCTTCTTGGCCCGCCGTTCCCGCTCCCGCTGCTCCTTGAGCTATAGAGGGAGGGGGGAGGACATGAAAATCACGTTGAAAACATTAAAACGTCGGTTCGAAACTAAAATTCAATTGCTGTTTCGGCGTCTCACCATGGCCTCCATCCGTGCCCTTCTCTCCTCCTCGTCTTTGCGTCGCTGCATGTTCTCCAGGTCTTGCCTTGCTTCACTAAACGACTGTAAGAAGGTGTCGAAGATCCCAAAGAATTCATCAGGCTGCATCCTCCTTTCTTCCTCCCCAAAGTGCTTCAGAGATTTGGCAAACTGCACAGAACATGACATTTGAATACATGAAATAACAGAAAGGCTGACAAATATGGCTGAAAAAAGCTCATCCATTACTGCATGATCTTTTATAGACAGGTAGGCATGCTTCATGCTTCAAAACTGCAACCACACGCACACACAAGTAGGAGGATGGTTGTGATTTGACCACCGTATGTCCACCCTGTTTGGTTCAAGCTGTTCAGTGCTCTGTGCCAGAACGATGCCTGCAGCCAATCCTGCCCTGCATGCCTACACACTCAGCAGAAGTATACTGTTATTATCCATCTGACATCAGCAGACATCAGTGTTTTACCTTCACTTTTTTGAGATGATAACACTTGATTATATTATTTCAACTTGACAATTCACACTCAGCATCTTTTCAGGCTTAAAGTTAACACAAACACTGGTAGATGAAGTGTTCAGACATACAGTAGCAGTTTTTGCCCATAAACACTACGCTGACATGAACCTCATTAAGTTAATATGGTGAAACAAACACTGTCTTACTACTACTTTTTTTCTTGAAAGCAGGTGCCTACCTCATCCAGATGAAGCATGCTAACGATGAGCTTCAGAGCCAAAGCAGTGACTCATGATGCTAAAAAGCTCTGTAGAGCTGAGTGGAGGTAACAAGAAGGGCAGTGATCTTAAACAGAGATAGATGGACCTGGTTTGGGACACATTATTCATTAGCTTTTAGCTTAATATTAGCCCAATCCCAGCCAGGTCTGCCATCTTTTAAAGTCCCTGCAAACAATTCTGCTGTGTTGTGAGTTTCTGCTTGTACAAATAAATTTGCTGGCATGTCCCAATACAAACCAAAACTACATAGTCAGTTGGAAGGGGTGTACTGTACTACTCTGAGTGACAGGAAATATCAGGTCACTCTGGTTTACATGAGCTGAACGTGGTCCTACTGTTGTGATAAAACAGAGTTGGGGTTCGCTATTTTCTGAGGATGCAAAACCATCCTGTCATTATGGTACTGGTCTCCACAGCAACCCCACCATCATCTCTCTCTCTCCTAGTAATTATGTGTCTGGTCAAATTGGTTTCCTCTCATCCCCTCGGGTCTGTGCTAAATGAGTAAACACAGACACACACACACAGAGAATAAAGTGGAGGAGTCACAGAGATGTAACTCATCTCACACACACTGCCATGCCAGTGAGAGGCTAACAATCATTGTGTGGTGTTGATGACGATTTGATGTATCCTTAATATGTGACTGTGACTTTTACTAGCTCTGATATGTCTGTGGTCACAGTTGTTATGTGCCATTAGCTAAAGGTCTTTAAGTTAGCCGACGCCTTGCTGAACATACATTTTCAAAGACTACATTGACGACCAGTACCCACAATTCTGCTTTTTCCCCCTGTGCTGTTCTGTTCTTGCTGTTGAAAGTGAATGTAATACTCTCCCTGCTCATTGGTGTGGGGGTGTGTTGTTAAGCATAAACCCAAACAATCCCTCTGAATAAGAGAAAATCCCTCCTCTCCTCTGGAAACCTCTGTCCCAATGACCTTGGACAACTGTAATCCTTTGTAATACATGTAGTAGTGTCTACTCCACTGAGCATGTGTGTGTCTCTTTTAACACACACACACACACATTTATATCTGTTGCCATGGAGCTTTATGAGCCTCAGCGGGCTGCCTGCTCTGTTTAGTCATCCTCTACCTTCTTGAGGACCAAGTGCACGCCTACACTTCCATATTTGTATTCCACTGAAAACCGAGCCCTGAGTCAATGTGTCAGTCTCCCCACTTACCAACCTCACACACACACACACACACACACACACATAGACCGACACAGCTGTGTGTTTAGAGTCTGGGCTGCTGAACACAGGTCCTTTTGTTTTACAGCAGTAACTGCTGCCTTCTGTTCTTTTTTCTCTGACGTCCTAACTGGTGCTTTTTCCCTCCAATTTTTTTCACCGACCTCCTCCTTAAATAAATAATTAGGCAAAGCAGAGGGCGCAGTTTGAAACCTGAAGGCCTGTCCTTCTTTCTTTTACTCTACCTTTCTTACAATCTGAGTCTGCAGCATCACTGTCAGTTATTTTGGTGCAGTAAGTATATCTGCACTGAAAGCTTCCACTGTGTCAGCAACAGGATGCTAAATGTACAACACAGCACAGAAGGCCTGCAAATGAAATAACACGTTCGTATAAATCTTTTCAACACAGGATTACTTTGGGATTCCCACAGTCCCACTGATATCATCAGCTCACATACACCCGACCATACATCAATGCACAAGCCAGCAAGGTTCATTTGTCTCAGGCCTGTGGATTTAAAGCTCTAATTTAAAGAGACAAACGCAAAGAGAAGATGTGTGTGTGTGTGTGTGGGGGGGGGGGGGTCCAAGGTAATCTTTCAATGTTGGGTTTCACTGGCTCTGCTGAAGTCATCCCACAGGAGTAAGAGAGATGAACGGAGGTTTCACAGTTCCTCCCCTCAGCCTTCAGTCCATCGGTCTGACATGAGGTCTTGGCACGGTTGATGATGCCAAAGCCACCCACATGATGCAGAAACAAATGGTTAAACAATTACGTACCTTGTCCTTGGCTTCACTCAGCTGGTCCTCCAGTTCAGAGAAGCTGAAGCCCGCCACAGTGATAAAGTCCCCGATCACAGCCACAAACTTATCCCCACGTTCCCTCGTCCTGCTCTGCTGGTAGTGCAGCTCCTATAGGAGAGACGACAGACCAGAGGTGTTCAAAGTGAAGACTTCACATCACCTCAGCTGTCTGTATTTAGGCCCTTATTTCTGTTGTCCCATGTGACAGTACGTGGAACATTACCAGCCTTTAAACACCTCACCCCACTGTCCATCTCCGCACTGCACACACACACATAATTACAGACAGGAGAAGAACCAAAGGGAGGGAGTGTGGTAAAAACTCACCGCTTCCAGAGCCTTCAGTCCACTTTTGATATTGTGAACTTCTTTTTCTAACTCTGCCAAGCTGAAAGTAGAAGAAAACAGAAAATTTGCATTTCCAATATTTTTTTTACCCCGCTCAGAGCTATATGGTGAAAAGTTGAGCACTCACTTGACTTTGGCAGCCTCTGGCACACTGCAGAGGTCCTCCTGGATGTGCAGCGTGTCTGGGTAGTTCTTCTCAAAGATCATGATCAAGTAGTGCAACATTGTGATGTTCCTATTGAATCACAGGTCAACGCATAAAGTCAGAATGAAGATACCGTAATAGACATTACTACAAATGTTGGACATTTTCCTTAAAATATATATATATTAAGTAGATTTTAATCATTTTTTTGTTTTCCTATTTTTCAGTTGCTATGCAAGTCATAGCAAAAGGTAGAGCAGAAAACAACTTAATATGTAAGTAAGTACGTATGAGAAGGATTTGTTTGGGTTTGCAGTAGAGCCGACTCAGTGAATGAACACGTGTGCGAGTTACAATGGCTAACGTCATGATGTTTTTTAAATAGTGTGTTAAACTGACGTCCACAGTCCTCGATCCCGGCCTACCTGTCTATGCTGGACTTTGTGTCAACGATCTTATTGAGGCTGGAGACCTTGAATCCGTAGGCATTCCCTCTCTGGCCTTTGTTCATAAAGTTGCCAAAAGCCAGCACCACCTCCAGGACCTGAGTCAGACGTTTGCTTCGGACCACCTCCCTGGACGCATTCAGGATGGCTGGAGGAAAATGGAGAGAAAGAGAGAGAGGCAGCTGGAGAGATCTTATAGTTGGCGACTGATATGTTTGCACTTTCAGCCTTTCATGTTACATAACGGTCTGGCCTTGGACAACTCTCTTGTGTTTCTTCACTCACATAGAAACTCAGAGTCTCTCATCCTTTCCTACATTGTTAACATCTTTCATGATGTGAGTGATCAATACTTCCCACAACAACTGGGCAGCCTGGTGGGGAAACCCGTCAACTCCTTCCATCCATCCATAAAACAGCATGGGGAAGGGAATATTCCAAACACTGCCTGTTCCTTTCCCCCCTGAGATCAGGCTTGTCTGGCAGAGTGCAGGTGGTTCCCCTTCTCCACAGAGGAAACCTCAGTGTGAATGTGAAAATCATTAACAATATCCATACTGTTATTGTTACAGCTTGTTCTGCTGTGATACAGCATGGGAACCATTCTTCTGGCAGAGCACTGCTGGATGCAGAGAGCCTTTTAAAATGGTTCTCTTGAACAAGCTGGGTGGTCTAGGGAAGTGCAGTCTCATCTAGAGTATATGACAAAGTAACATGAATAATAAAAGGGATGAGAACTTTATTACGGGCATAGATGAACAGTGCGGTCTGGGAATATTTGGATTCAACGGGGATCCTGGAGGTTTGGACCCACTCTCTCTGGATTATTCCTCAGCTTGAACAGTCCTGGCTTTGGGTTATGTATGTCAGCAGACGCATTTTATTTGATCTCAGACTAAACTCTGCAGCGCACACACAAGGCTGATCTTTGATTCAAATAAAGCACTGCTGGTAAAAATGACATGACGTGTTCATCAAAGCCTAGAAAAGCATCCAGGCCAGCAGAGAGGCGTCTTTCAAGTCTCGAACAACAGCTCGGCCGTGACACAAACACGTCTGTGGAGTCTTTTTCCTCAGTCTGTGAAGCAAGCTGTGGTGTTTACAAGAGATGTGCTCCCTTCTTGGAGTGGGCCAGCTTTCCAAAACAGCCTCCCTAGTAACCTGGATGCTGGCTTGTAGGTGGCTCACGTGCACAGGGATCGTGATGGATTGTGACATATATATAGTTGTTTCTAGATTCGCAGAATGTGACTTCATGCTCTAAAAACAAACTAGTTCTTTGGCTCTATTTCTGTAACATTATAGACTATGTGCTGAGTGCAGTATCAGGACAGTTTGGGTGACTGAATTTTAGCAATATTATAGGCTAATACTGTCCACAAACAGTTAACAAACACATTAACCACCTTGTCTGCAGCTCTACATACAATCTTTAAAAATAGGTCACAATATATAAATAAATAACTTCTATGAACGACTTTCCCTAAACATCTGGCCCCTTTTATAGAGCGGTTCAACTGTGATTCCTACACAGTTTAATGGCCTCTGAGGTGTTTTGTCCTTACCTTCAACTTTAGGCTTGGTTTCAGCTAGACGCTCTGCGAACTTCTTCTTGAAGAACAGAGCCTGCAGTCTCTGCTGGTAGTGGTCGATCCTAACAAGATGTTAAAAGAAAGAACAAAAAAAAACACACAGAGTGAGGTAAGTTACATTTGTCTCCCTAGGGGAGTGTAAGTTCAAAGCTAAAAGTCACCCAATTGTACAAAACTCCCTCTCTCAGTTTTCACTGGCCTTTGCATCCAATATGCTCCCATCAAGCTGGAGGGTTGACAAATGGGCACATTAAACTTGCCACAAGTACACAGGAGGAGGATATGGGAATTTTCAAAGAGGGGCCGGGGATATTAAATCACAAATAAGG
>NW_021144709.1:0-65000 GCF_900634625.1 Parambassis ranga
TGGACAATTGAGGACTTTATGTTCCTTCCTGCCTTTGATCTGAGAATTCTGACGTCTGGTAACCACGGCAACCGCGGCTAGCAAACAGTTAGGCGCGGTTACCACAATTACCTGGGCACATGCACCTTCCGTTTTTTTGGTCTTTGATGGACAAAGAAAGCAAGACGTGCATAAAATCCACCATAATTGAGGACTTTATGTTCCTTCCTGCCTTCGATCTGAGAATTCTGACGTCTGGTAACCACGGTAACCGCGGCTAACAAACAGCTAGGCGCGGTTACCACAATTACCTGGGCACATGCACCTTCCGCTTTTTGCTCTTTGATGGACAAAGAAAGCAAGACGTGCATAAAATACACCATAACTGATACCAAAGCAGGTGACAAAAACTACACAAGGCAGGCCACAAAAGTGGTTTACTGGCTACAACAGATGTTTAGTGGACACACACACGTGCGAGAAAAGAGGCAAAGTGTCTTTTCTTTTTGTAAACATCTGCTCAGCACTGCAGCGCAGCGCCTTCACGGCACCAGGGGCACGAGGACTTTCCCGGCGCGGTTTGCTTGGTTTAGCCCGGGGAGGGGGGATTAAGAGTGGGTGAACAGGTTGTAGCGGTGCGCAAGGTGGCGGTAAGGTCAGCGGGAGGATGCGTGGGTGAGCAGGAGAGCGTGGGCATTGTTGGACGGCAGCGCGCAGGGCAGAGCTGACAGAGAGCGTCTCTACATCTGCTCATCACAGCAACACAACCACATGTCAGAGTCACAGCGTGACTACGCAAGCATGACACGCGTCAAGACACGCCGCAGCTGACGAGAAAGCAGCTCACGGCCACACTACTCCAGAAGCGCCCGATCTCGGAAGCTAAGCAGAGTCGGGCCTGGTTGGTTAGTACTTGGATGGGAGAGCGCCTGGGAGCACCGGGTGCTGTGAGCTTTTCTGTCTTTGGACAATTGAGGACTTTATGTTCCTTCCTGCCTTTGATCTGAGAATTCTGACGTCTGGTAACCACGGCAACCGCGGCTAGCAAACAGTTAGGCGCGGTTACCACAATTACCTGGGCACATGCACCTTCCGTTTTTTGGTCTTTGATGGACAAAGAAAGCAAGACGTGCATAAAATCCACCATAATTGAGGACTTTATGTTCCTTCCTGCCTTCGATCTGAGAATTCTGACGTCTGGTAACCACGGTAACCGCGGCTAACAAACAGCTAGGCGCGGTTACCACAATTACCTGGGCACATGCACCTTCCGCTTTTTGCTCTTTGATGGACAAAGAAAGCAAGACGTGCATAAAATACACCATAACTGATACCAAAGCAGGTGACAAAAACTACACAAGGCAGGCCACAAAAGTGGTTTACTGGCTACAAAGGCTACAACAGATGTTTAGTGGACACACACACGTGCGAGAAAAGAGGCAAAGTGTCTTTTCTTTTTGTAAACATCTGCTCAGCACTGCAGCGCAGCGCCTTCACGGCACCAGGGGCACGAGGACTTTCCCGGCGCGGTTTGCTTGGTTTAGCCCGGGGAGGGGGGATTAAGAGTGGGTGAACAGGTTGTAGCGGTGCGCAAGGTGGCGGTAAGGTCAGCGGGAGGATGCGTGGGTGAGCAGGAGAGCGTGGGCATTGTTGGACGGCAGCGCGCAGGGCAGAGCTGACAGAGAGCGTCTCTACATCTGCTCATCACAGCAACTGTCAGGGTTGCGTGTCAGTGCGGACACAGATGCAGAAAGCAGAGCATGTATAGCAAAAGCGTCTTTTATTTTACGCCCGCAGGGAAAAAAAAACCCAAAATCAACAACAAACTAAGGGTAACACTAAGCGTGGCAAAAACGAAGTTCTAGCACAGATTCATAACAGTCAAAAAAAACCAAAGCAAGGCTTAGTCACCGGGAGATCACTGGAGTCAATGCTGGCAAGGCACACGCACAATCCCAAAGCGACGAGACGAACTAGCACCGAGTGCAGGGAGGACAGAGACTAAATACAAAAGGATCAGGGTGGACAATTGGACACAGGTGGGACACATGAGGGAGGAGCAGGTAATCACCGGGAGGAGGAGGGAGAACACAAGGAGGGGGAAGTCAAGACGCCTGCAACGAGAGGAGAGTCAGTGAACAACAAAACAGGAAATGCCAAAATAAAACAGGAAATAACACAGGCAAAACCAAAACACAAAACAAAAGCCCTGGCTCAAACCTGAAACCCTGACAGCAACACAACCACATGTCAGAGTCACAGCGTGACTACGCAAGCATGACACGCGTCAAGACACGCCGCAGCTGACGAGAAAGCAGCTCACGGCCACACTACTCCAGAAGCGCCCGATCTCGGAAGCTAAGCAGAGTCGGGCCTGGTTGGTTAGTACTTGGATGGGAGAGCGCCTGGGAGCACCGGGTGCTGTGAGCTTTTCTGTCTTTGGACAATTGAGGACTTTATGTTCCTTCCTGCCTTTGATCTGAGAATTCTGACGTCTGGTAACCACGGCAACCGCGGCTAGCAAACAGTTAGGCGCGGTTACCACAATTACCTGGGCACATGCACCTTCCGTTTTTTGGTCTTTGATGGACAAAGAAAGCAAGACGTGCATAAAATCCACCATAATTGAGGACTTTATGTTCCTTCCTGCCTTCGATCTGAGAATTCTGACGTCTGGTAACCACGGTAACCGCGGCTAACAAACAGCTAGGCGCGGTTACCACAATTACCTGGGCACATGCACCTTCCGCTTTTTGCTCTTTGATGGACAAAGAAAGCAAGACGTGCATAAAATACACCATAACTGATACCAAAGCAGGTGACAAAAACTACACAAGGCAGGCCACAAAAGTGGTTTACTGGCTACAACAGATGTTTAGTGGACACACACACGTGCGAGAAAAGAGGCAAAGTGTCTTTTCTTTTTGTAAACATCTGCTCAGCACTGCAGCGCAGCGCCTTCACGGCACCAGGGGCACGAGGACTTTCCCGGCGCGGTTTGCTTGGTTTAGCCCGGGGAGGGGGGATTAAGAGTGGGTGAACAGGTTGTAGCGGTGCGCAAGGTGGCGGTAAGGTCAGCGGGAGGATGCGTGGGTGAGCAGGAGAGCGTGGGCATTGTTGGACGGCAGCGCGCAGGGCAGAGCTGACAGAGAGCGTCTCTACATCTGCTCATCACAGCAACACAACCACATGTCAGAGTCACAGCGTGACTACGCAAGCATGACACGCGTCAAGACACGCCGCAGCTGACGAGAAAGCAGCTCACGGCCACACTACTCCAGAAGCGCCCGATCTCGGAAGCTAAGCAGAGTCGGGCCTGGTTGGTTAGTACTTGGATGGGAGAGCGCCTGGGAGCACCGGGTGCTGTGAGCTTTTCTGTCTTTGGACAATTGAGGACTTTATGTTCCTTCCTGCCTTTGATCTGAGAATTCTGACGTCTGGTAACCACGGCAACCGCGGCTAGCAAACAGTTAGGCGCGGTTACCACAATTACCTGGGCACATGCACCTTCCGTTTTTTGGTCTTTGATGGACAAAGAAAGCAAGACGTGCATAAAATCCACCATAATTGAGGACTTTATGTTCCTTCCTGCCTTCGATCTGAGAATTCTGACGTCTGGTAACCACGGTAACCGCGGCTAACAAACAGCTAGGCGCGGTTACCACAATTACCTGGGCACATGCACCTTCCGCTTTTTGCTCTTTGATGGACAAAGAAAGCAAGACGTGCATAAAATACACCATAACTGATACCAAAGCAGGTGACAAAAACTACACAAGGCAGGCCACAAAAGTGGTTTACTGGCTACAAAGGCTACAACAGATGTTTAGTGGACACACACACGTGCGAGAAAAGAGGCAAAGTGTCTTTTCTTTTTGTAAACATCTGCTCAGCACTGCAGCGCAGCGCCTTCACGGCACCAGGGGCACGAGGACTTTCCCGGCGCGGTTTGCTTGGTTTAGCCCGGGGAGGGGGGATTAAGAGTGGGTGAACAGGTTGTAGCGGTGCGCAAGGTGGCGGTAAGGTCAGCGGGAGGATGCGTGGGTGAGCAGGAGAGCGTGGGCATTGTTGGACGGCAGCGCGCAGGGCAGAGCTGACAGAGAGCGTCTCTACATCTGCTCATCACAGCAACTGTCAGGGTTGCGTGTCAGTGCGGACACAGATGCAGAAAGCAGAGCAGGTATAGCAAAAGCGTCTTTTATTTTACGCCCGCAGGGCAAAAAAAACCCAAAATCAACAACAAACTAAGGGTCACACTAAGCGTGGCAAAAACGAAGTTCTAGCACAGATTCATAACAGTCAAAAAAAACCAAAGCAAGGCTTAGTCACCGGGAGATCACTGGAGTCAAGGCTGGCAAGGCACAGGCACAATCCCAAAGCGACGAGACGAACTAGCACCGAGTGCAGGGAGGACAGAGACTAAATACAAAAGGATCAGGGTGGACAATTGGACACAGGTGGGACACATGAGGGAGGAGCAGGTAATCACCGGGAGGAGGAGGGAGAACACAAGGAGGGGGAAGTCAAGACGCCTGCAACGAGAGGAGAGTCAGTGAACAACAAAACAGGAAATGCCAAAATAAAACAGGAAATAACACAGGCAAAACCAAAACACAAAACAAAAGCCCTGGCTCAAACCTGAAACCCTGACAGCAACACAACCACATGTCAGAGTCACAGCGTGACTACGCAAGCATGACACGCGTCAAGACACGCCGCAGCTGACGAGAAAGCAGCTCACGGCCACACTACTCCAGAAGCGCCCGATCTCGGAAGCTAAGCAGAGTCGGGCCTGGTTGGTTAGTACTTGGATGGGAGAGCGCCTGGGAGCACCGGGTGCTGTGAGCTTTTCTGTCTTTGGACAATTGAGGACTTTATGTTCCTTCCTGCCTTTGATCTGAGAATTCTGACGTCTGGTAACCACGGCAACCGCGGCTAGCAAACAGTTAGGCGCGGTTACCACAATTACCTGGGCACATGCACCTTCCGTTTTTTGGTCTTTGATGGACAAAGAAAGCAAGACGTGCATAAAATCCACCATAATTGAGGACTTTATGTTCCTTCCTGCCTTCGATCTGAGAATTCTGACGTCTGGTAACCACGGTAACCGCGGCTAACAAACAGCTAGGCGCGGTTACCACAATTACCTGGGCACATGCACCTTCCGCTTTTTGCTCTTTGATGGACAAAGAAAGCAAGACGTGCATAAAATACACCATAACTGATACCAAAGCAGGTGACAAAAACTACACAAGGCAGGCCACAAAAGTGGTTTACTGGCTACAACAGATGTTTAGTGGACACACACACGTGCGAGAAAAGAGGCAAAGTGTCTTTTCTTTTTGTAAACATCTGCTCAGCACTGCAGCGCAGCGCCTTCACGGCACCAGGGGCACGAGGACTTTCCCGGCGCGGTTTGCTTGGTTTAGCCCGGGGAGGGGGGATTAAGAGTGGGTGAACAGGTTGTAGCGGTGCGCAAGGTGGCGGTAAGGTCAGCGGGAGGATGCGTGGGTGAGCAGGAGAGCGTGGGCATTGTTGGACGGCAGCGCGCAGGGCAGAGCTGACAGAGAGCGTCTCTACATCTGCTCATCACAGCAACACAACCACATGTCAGAGTCACAGCGTGACTACGCAAGCATGACACGCGTCAAGACACGCCGCAGCTGACGAGAAAGCAGCTCACGGCCACACTACTCCAGAAGCGCCCGATCTCGGAAGCTAAGCAGAGTCGGGCCTGGTTGGTTAGTACTTGGATGGGAGAGCGCCTGGGAGCACCGGGTGCTGTGAGCTTTTCTGTCTTTGGACAATTGAGGACTTTATGTTCCTTCCTGCCTTTGATCTGAGAATTCTGACGTCTGGTAACCACGGCAACCGCGGCTAGCAAACAGTTAGGCGCGGTTACCACAATTACCTGGGCACATGCACCTTCCGTTTTTTGGTCTTTGATGGACAAAGAAAGCAAGACGTGCATAAAATCCACCATAATTGAGGACTTTATGTTCCTTCCTGCCTTCGATCTGAGAATTCTGACGTCTGGTAACCACGGTAACCGCGGCTAACAAACAGCTAGGCGCGGTTACCACAATTACCTGGGCACATGCACCTTCCGCTTTTTGCTCTTTGATGGACAAAGAAAGCAAGACGTGCATAAAATACACCATAACTGATACCAAAGCAGGTGACAAAAACTACACAAGGCAGGCCACAAAAGTGGTTTACTGGCTACAAAGGCTACAACAGATGTTTAGTGGACACACACACGTGCGAGAAAAGAGGCAAAGTGTCTTTTCTTTTTGTAAACATCTGCTCAGCACTGCAGCGCAGCGCCTTCACGGCACCAGGGGCACGAGGACTTTCCCGGCGCGGTTTGCTTGGTTTAGCCCGGGGAGGGGGGATTAAGAGTGGGTGAACAGGTTGTAGCGGTGCGCAAGGTGGCGGTAAGGTCAGCGGGAGGATGCGTGGGTGAGCAGGAGAGCGTGGGCATTGTTGGACGGCAGCGCGCAGGGCAGAGCTGACAGAGAGCGTCTCTACATCTGCTCATCACAGCAACTGTCAGGGTTGCGTGTCAGTGCGGACACAGATGCAGAAAGCAGAGCAGGTATAGCAAAAGCGTCTTTTATTTTACGCCCGCAGGGCAAAAAAACCCAAAATCAACAACAAACTAAGGGTCACACTAAGCGTGGCAAAAACGAAGTTCTAGCACAGATTCATAACAGTCAAAAAAAACCAAAGCAAGGCTTAGTCACCGGGAGATCACTGGAGTCAAGGCTGGCAAGGCACAGGCACAATCCCAAAGCGACGAGACGAACTAGCACCGAGTGCAGGGAGGACAGAGACTAAATACAAAAGGATCAGGGTGGACAATTGGACACAGGTGGGACACATGAGGGAGGAGCAGGTAATCACCGGGAGGAGGAGGGAGAACACAAGGAGGGGGAAGTCAAGACGCCTGCAACGAGAGAAGAGTCAGTGAACAACAAAACAGGAAATGCCAAAATAAAACAGGAAATAACACAGGCAAAACCAAAACACAAAACAAAAGCCCTGGCTCAAACCTGAAACCCTGACAGCAACACAACCACATGTCAGAGTCACAGCGTGACTACGCAAGCATGACACGCGTCAAGACACGCCGCAGCTGACGAGAAAGCAGCTCACGGCCACACTACTCCAGAAGCGCCCGATCTCGGAAGCTAAGCAGAGTCGGGCCTGGTTGGTTAGTACTTGGATGGGAGAGCGCCTGGGAGCACCGGGTGCTGTGAGCTTTTCTGTCTTTGGACAATTGAGGACTTTATGTTCCTTCCTGCCTTTGATCTGAGAATTCTGACGTCTGGTAACCACGGCAACCGCGGCTAGCAAACAGTTAGGCGCGGTTACCACAATTACCTGGGCACATGCACCTTCCGTTTTTTGGTCTTTGATGGACAAAGAAAGCAAGACGTGCATAAAATCCACCATAATTGAGGACTTTATGTTCCTTCCTGCCTTCGATCTGAGAATTCTGACGTCTGGTAACCACGGTAACCGCGGCTAACAAACAGCTAGGCGCGGTTACCACAATTACCTGGGCACATGCACCTTCCGCTTTTTGCTCTTTGATGGACAAAGAAAGCAAGACGTGCATAAAATACACCATAACTGATACCAAAGCAGGTGACAAAAACTACACAAGGCAGGCCACAAAAGTGGTTTACTGGCTACAACAGATGTTTAGTGGACACACACACGTGCGAGAAAAGAGGCAAAGTGTCTTTTCTTTTTGTAAACATCTGCTCAGCACTGCAGCGCAGCGCCTTCACGGCACCAGGGGCACGAGGACTTTCCCGGCGCGGTTTGCTTGGTTTAGCCCGGGGAGGGGGGATTAAGAGTGGGTGAACAGGTTGTAGCGGTGCGCAAGGTGGCGGTAAGGTCAGCGGGAGGATGCGTGGGTGAGCAGGAGAGCGTGGGCATTGTTGGACGGCAGCGCGCAGGGCAGAGCTGACAGAGAGCGTCTCTACATCTGCTCATCACAGCAACACAACCACATGTCAGAGTCACAGCGTGACTACGCAAGCATGACACGCGTCAAGACACGCTGCAGCTGACGAGAAAGCAGCTCACGGCCACACTACTCCAGAAGCGCCCGATCTCGGAAGCTAAGCAGAGTCGGGCCTGGTTGGTTAGTACTTGGATGGGAGAGCGCCTGGGAGCACCGGGTGCTGTGAGCTTTTCTGTCTTTGGACAATTGAGGACTTTATGTTCCTTCCTGCCTTCGATCTGAGAATTCTGACGTCTGGTAACCACGGCAACCGCGGCTAGCAAACAGTTAGGCGCGGTTACCACAATTACCTGGGCACATGCACCTTCCGTTTTTTGGTCTTTGATGGACAAAGAAAGCAAGACGTGCATAAAATCCACCATAATTGAGGACTTTATGTTCCTTCCTGCCTTCGATCTGAGAATTCTGACGTCTGGTAACCACGGTAACCGCGGCTAACAAACAGCTAGGCGCGGTTACCACAATTACCTGGGCACATGCACCTTCCGCTTTTTGCTCTTTGATGGACAAAGAAAGCAAGACGTGCATAAAATACACCATAACTGATACCAAAGCAGGTGACAAAAACTACACAAGGCAGGCCACAAAAGTGGTTTACTGGCTACAAAGGCTACAACAGATGTTTAGTGGACACACACACGTGCGAGAAAAGAGGCAAAGTGTCTTTTCTTTTTGTAAACATCTGCTCAGCACTGCAGCGCAGCGCCTTCACGGCACCAGGGGCACGAGGACTTTCCCGGCGCGGTTTGCTTGGTTTAGCCCGGGGAGGGGGGATTAAGAGTGGGTGAACAGGTTGTAGCGGTGCGCAAGGTGGCGGTAAGGTCAGCGGGAGGATGCGTGGGTGAGCAGGAGAGCGTGGGCATTGTTGGACGGCAGCGCGCAGGGTAGAGCTGACAGAGAGCGTCTCTACATCTGCTCATCACAGCAACTGTCAGGGTTGCGTGTCAGTGCGGACACAGATGCAGAAAGCAGAGCATGTATAGCAAAAGCGTCTTTTATTTTACGCCCGCAGGGAAAAAAAAACCCAAAATCAACAACAAACTAAGGGTCACACTAAGCGTGGCAAAAACGAAGTTCTAGCACAGATTCATAACAGTCAAAAAAAACCAAAGCAAGGCTTAGTCACCGGGAGATCACTGGAGTCAAGGCTGGCAAGGCACAGGCACAATCCCAAAGCGATGAGACGAACTAGCACCGAGTGCAGGGAGGACAGAGACTAAATACAAAAGGATCAGGGTGGACAATTGGACACAGGTGGGACACATGAGGGAGGAGCAGGTAATCACCGGGAGGAGGAGGGAGAACACAAGGAGGGGGAAGTCAAGACGCCTGCAACGAGAGAAGAGTCAGTGAACAACAAAACAGGAAATGCCAAAATAAAACAGGAAATAACACAGGCAAAACCAAAACACAAAACAAAAGCCCTGGCTCAAACCTGAAACCCTGACAGCAACACAACCACATGTCAGAGTCACAGCGTGACTACGCAAGCATGACACGCGTCAAGACACGCCGCAGCTGACGAGAAAGCAGCTCACGGCCACACTACTCCAGAAGCGCCCGATCTCGGAAGCTAAGCAGAGTCGGGCCTGGTTGGTTAGTACTTGGATGGGAGAGCGCCTGGGAGCACCGGGTGCTGTGAGCTTTTCTGTCTTTGGACAATTGAGGACTTTATGTTCCTTCCTGCCTTTGATCTGAGAATTCTGACGTCTGGTAACCACGGCAACCGCGGCTAGCAAACAGTTAGGCGCGGTTACCACAATTACCTGGGCACATGCACCTTCCGTTTTTTGGTCTTTGATGGACAAAGAAAGCAAGACGTGCATAAAATCCACCATAATTGAGGACTTTATGTTCCTTCCTGCCTTCGATCTGAGAATTCTGACGTCTGGTAACCACGGTAACCGCGGCTAACAAACAGCTAGGCGCGGTTACCACAATTACCTGGGCACATGCACCTTCCGCTTTTTGCTCTTTGATGGACAAAGAAAGCAAGACGTGCATAAAATACACCATAACTGATACCAAAGCAGGTGACAAAAACTACACAAGGCAGGCCACAAAAGTGGTTTACTGGCTACAACAGATGTTTAGTGGACACACACACGTGCGAGAAAAGAGGCAAAGTGTCTTTTCTTTTTGTAAACATCTGCTCAGCACTGCAGCGCAGCGCCTTCACGGCACCAGGGGCACGAGGACTTTCCCGGCGCGGTTTGCTTGGTTTAGCCCGGGGAGGGGGGATTAAGAGTGGGTGAACAGGTTGTAGCGGTGCGCAAGGTGGCGGTAAGGTCAGCGGGAGGATGCGTGGGTGAGCAGGAGAGCGTGGGCATTGTTGGACGGCAGCGCGCAGGGCAGAGCTGACAGAGAGCGTCTCTACATCTGCTCATCACAGCAACACAACCACATGTCAGAGTCACAGCGTGACTACGCAAGCATGACACGCGTCAAGACACGCCGCAGCTGACGAGAAAGCAGCTCACGGCCACACTACTCCAGAAGCGCCCGATCTCGGAAGCTAAGCAGAGTCGGGCCTGGTTGGTTAGTACTTGGATGGGAGAGCGCCTGGGAGCACCGGGTGCTGTGAGCTTTTCTGTCTTTGGACAATTGAGGACTTTATGTTCCTTCCTGCCTTTGATCTGAGAATTCTGACGTCTGGTAACCACGGCAACCGCGGCTAGCAAACAGTTAGGCGCGGTTACCACAATTACCTGGGCACATGCACCTTCCGTTTTTTGGTCTTTGATGGACAAAGAAAGCAAGACGTGCATAAAATCCACCATAATTGAGGACTTTATGTTCCTTCCTGCCTTCGATCTGAGAATTCTGACGTCTGGTAACCACGGTAACCGCGGCTAACAAACAGCTAGGCGCGGTTACCACAATTACCTGGGCACATGCACCTTCCGCTTTTTGCTCTTTGATGGACAAAGAAAGCAAGACGTGCATAAAATACACCATAACTGATACCAAAGCAGGTGACAAAAACTACACAAGGCAGGCCACAAAAGTGGTTTACTGGCTACAAAGGCTACAACAGATGTTTAGTGGACACACACACGTGCGAGAAAAGAGGCAAAGTGTCTTTTCTTTTTGTAAACATCTGCTCAGCACTGCAGCGCAGCGCCTTCACGGCACCAGGGGCACGAGGACTTTCCCGGCGCGGTTTGCTTGGTTTAGCCCGGGGAGGGGGGATTAAGAGTGGGTGAACAGGTTGTAGCGGTGCGCAAGGTGGCGGTAAGGTCAGCGGGAGGATGCGTGGGTGAGCAGGAGAGCGTGGGCATTGTTGGACGGCAGCGCGCAGGGCAGAGCTGACAGAGAGCGTCTCTACATCTGCTCATCACAGCAACTGTCAGGGTTGCGTGTCAGTGCGGACACAGATGCAGAAAGCAGAGCAGGTATAGCAAAAGCGTCTTTTATTTTACGCCCGCAGGGAAAAAAAACCCAAAATCAACAACAAACTAAGGGTCACACTAAGCGTGGCAAAAACGAAGTTCTAGCACAGATTCATAACAGTCAAAAAAAACCAAAGCAAGGCTTAGTCACCGGGAGATCACTGGAGTCAAGGCTGGCAAGGCACAGGCACAATCCCAAAGCGACGAGACGAACTAGCACCGAGTGCAGGGAGGACAGAGACTAAATACAAAAGGATCAGGGTGGACAATTGGACACAGGTGGGACACATGAGGGAGGAGCAGGTAATCACCGGGAGGAGGAGGGAGAACACAAGGAGGGGGAAGTCAAGACGCCTGCAACGAGAGAAGAGTCAGTGAACAACAAAACAGGAAATGCCAAAATAAAACAGGAAATAACACAGGCAAAACCAAAACACAAAACAAAAGCCCTGGCTCAAACCTGAAACCCTGACAGCAACACAACCACATGTCAGAGTCACAGCGTGACTACGCAAGCATGACACGCGTCAAGACACGCCGCAGCTGACGAGAAAGCAGCTCACGGCCACACTACTCCAGAAGCGCCCGATCTCGGAAGCTAAGCAGAGTCGGGCCTGGTTGGTTAGTACTTGGATGGGAGAGCGCCTGGGAGCACCGGGTGCTGTGAGCTTTTCTGTCTTTGGACAATTGAGGACTTTATGTTCCTTCCTGCCTTTGATCTGAGAATTCTGACGTCTGGTAACCACGGCAACCGCGGCTAGCAAACAGTTAGGCGCGGTTACCACAATTACCTGGGCACATGCACCTTCCGTTTTTTGGTCTTTGATGGACAAAGAAAGCAAGACGTGCATAAAATCCACCATAATTGAGGACTTTATGTTCCTTCCTGCCTTCGATCTGAGAATTCTGACGTCTGGTAACCACGGTAACCGCGGCTAACAAACAGCTAGGCGCGGTTACCACAATTACCTGGGCACATGCACCTTCCGCTTTTTGCTCTTTGATGGACAAAGAAAGCAAGACGTGCATAAAATACACCATAACTGATACCAAAGCAGGTGACAAAAACTACACAAGGCAGGCCACAAAAGTGGTTTACTGGCTACAACAGATGTTTAGTGGACACACACACGTGCGAGAAAAGAGGCAAAGTGTCTTTTCTTTTTGTAAACATCTGCTCAGCACTGCAGCGCAGCGCCTTCACGGCACCAGGTAAACACACACGCACACAGAGAGCTGCTTGTTCATTTTCATTAAACACGTTATGAGGGGAGAGCGCGAACGCAGTCCCCCACTACCAGAAATTATGCAGTCGAGATTCCCACATTTGGGGAATTCGCAGGGGTCAGCACAACCTAGAGTGCAATGGCTGAGCCTCGCCCTGGGTGAACCACCTTCTTGATCATGGTATCTCCCCTGCCAGGTAAGTATGAGTTGGGCACGTCACAAACAGGGGAGCCTTTCACACAGATGCCCCCCTGAACAATGGTACCTGACAATCTACAAACCATCAAAACCACACACACACAGCTCAGGCTGCATCTTCATAGACTGTCATTATAGAGTAACTAGGTTTTGGCACAAATGCCAGTCAAGATTAACTGTTTATTTGGAGCACACACCCTGCACTTTCCATCATACTTTAACATTCTGATTACCCCTACAAGTCTTTCTATCCTTACAAAAAAAAGACGAAAGAAATCTGCCAGCAAATCCAGGTGAAACAAAGCTGTATGACAATATCAAGACAGAAGACTATCTGATATACATGTGACATTCAGAGGAAGGAATATAACAGCTAATTGTTTTCTCCTCACAGTACAATCACTTCCTTTTTTTTGTCTAAATCTTGCTTAGCCATCTGGCTTTTCTGCTGCTGCCACCTGCTGGTGCGGAGTGTGAACTACGCTTCATACACAATACAGTTCCATAACAGGGAAGATTTCTTGCAGGTCTGTCATGTTTATCATACTACTTTGTACAGTAAGGTACACATTTTGTTCCCTAAAAGGTTGCTTATTGTTCATTTCCTAATTTCTATTTTATTTATTAAGTATTTATATGTTTGCACACGCCCCAGAGCTCATCCTGAAGCCACATCTCCCTTTCACACAGAAGCTCATTTTTCCTGGTCACTGAAGATGAGAGTTGGGTGCTTCGTGTTTCAAGGAGAGCAGCATCCACGCATGTCAAACTACTACGGTAAATCTTCTCCGTGTATTTTTCTACAGCAAAAGGAGGGGGTGCACCATTCCTGGAAGTACTGCAATACCAGGTTGATGCGTGGAGTGTACGGAGCAAGCACCAATTCCATCTCCCTTGTCCAAAAAGCAATCTAATATATGGTCCCCGGGTAGGGGACGTATCAGATATTAAACTGATAAGAACAGATACTACACTTGATCTTAGCCAAAAGGCCGAGAAGCGATGCCACGCTGGGGCCAGAGGAAAGCGAGCCATGCACGGCGCCGTCTCTCTCACTGATGGTTCCGAAGACGAACAGCGACTCCGATTTTAGCTTTCAGCTAGAAACTGCCCTTCTACAACTTGACTAAAGGGCCCAACACAAATCAAAGTGAAAAACTAAATTATAATGCAGTCAGCAAATCTTTAATCCACACATGAGGCCTAGAGAAAAGAATAGGAGTGCAAATTTCATGCTGAACAAACCACTGGAAGGTGCTGAGAGAGAGCACCAGGTAAACACTCACATCCTTGTTCATTTTCATTAAATTCAGCTGCTGCCACCTGCTGGTGTGGAGTGTGAACAACTTTTTCAAACAACCAGGAGAAACAGGAGGCCATTATCGAGCACATCATCAAAAGGAACCTGTGCATGTCAGCCATACTGGGGTGGAGGCAGAGGCACACAACTAGACACAGTTTAACTCTGAAAGTGTTGAAATTACACTTTCGGAGTTGAAATCAACTTAAAATCAACTCCTTAACCTTTAACTATGAAATTTCAACTGTCCAATTTTGCTGTGTATAGAGCAGACGGACTACTGCAAAACATATTATTGTATTGCTCTGTTGTATGTAGTATTTGGTTCACACTGAAATGTGCTTACTGGACACTGATGGACATATAAAATATTGTTAAGTACAGTGGGGAAAAAAAGTATTTAGTCAGCCACCAATTGTGCAAGTTCTCCTATTTAAAAAGATGAGAGAGCCCTGTAATTTTCATCACAGGTATATCTCAACTATGAGAGACAAAATGAGAAACAAAAATCCAGAAAATCACATTGTAGGATTTTTAAAGAATTTATTTGCAAATTATGGTGGAAAATAAGTATTTGGTCAATAACAAAATGTCATCTCAATACTTTGTTATATACCCTTTGTTGGCAATGACAGAGGTCAAACGTTTTCTGTAAGTCTTCACAAGGTTTTCACACACTTTTGCTGGTATTTTGGCCCATTCCTCCATGCAGATCTCCTCTAGAGCAGTAATGTTTTGGGGCTGATGCTGGGTAACACGGACTTTCAACTCCCTCCAAAGATTTTCTATGGGGTTGAGATCTGGAGACTGGCTAGGCCACTCCAGGACCTTGCAATGCTTCTTACGAAGCCACTCCTTTGTTGCCCGGGCGGTGTGTTTGGGATCATTGTCATGTTAAAAGACCCAGCCACGTTTCATCTTCAATGCCCTTGCTGATGGAAGGAGGTTTTCACTCAAAATCTCACGATACATGGCCCCATTCATTCTTTCATTTACACGGATCAGTCGTCCAGGTCCCTTTGCAGAAAAACAGCCCCAAAGCATGATGTTTCCACCCCCATGCTTCACAGTAGGTATGGTGTTCTTCGGATGCAACTCAGCATTCTTTCTCCTCCAAACACGACAAGTTGAGTTTTTACCAAAAAGTTCTATTTTGGTTTCATCTGACCATATGACATTCTCCCAATCCTCTTCTGGATCATCCAAATGCTCTCTAGCAAACTTCAAACGGGCCTGGATATGTACTGGTTTAAGCAGGGGGACACGTCTGGCACTGCAGGATTTGAGTCCCTGGCGGCGCAGTGTGTTACTGATGGTAGCTTTTGTTACTTTGGTCCCAGCTCTCCGGAGGTCATTCACTAGGTCCCCCCGTGTGGTTCTGGGATTTTTGCTCACAGTTCTGGTGATCATTTTGACCCCACGGGGTGAGATCTTGCGTGGAGCCCCAGATCGAGGGAGATTATCAGTGGTCTTGTATGTCTTCCATTTTCTAATAATTGCTCCCACAGTTGATTTCTTCACACCAAGCTCCTTACCTATTGCAGATTCAGTCTTCCCAGCCTGGTGCAGGTCTACAATTTTGTTTCTGGTGTCCTTTGACAGCTCTTTGGTCTTGGCCATAGTGGAGTTTGGAGTGTGACTGTTTGAGGTTGTGGACAGGTGTCTTTTATACTGATAAAGACTCCAAACAGATGCCATTAATACAGGTAACGAGTGGAGGACAGAGGAGCCTCTTAAAGAAAAAGTTACAGGTCTGTGAGAGCCAGAAATCTTGCTTGTTTGTAGGTGACCAAATACTTCTTTTACTGAGGAATTTACCAATTAATTCATTAAAAATCCTACAATGTGATTTTCTACATTTTCTTTTCTTATTTTGTCTCTCATAGTTCAGGTATACATATGATGAAAATTACAGGCCTCTCTCATCTTTTTAAGTGGGAGAACTTGCACAATTGGTGGCTGACTAAATACTTTTTTTCCCCACTGTATATTGACTTCTGTCACCTAGCTGATACTCATTTCGACTTTTAATTCTTCTCATTAGACCTGTGGATATGCATCGCCTTTGTCTGGCACAGAAAAAAGGACGGGCCAATCAGCTTCCGGGAAGAGACTGATTTACATTTTAAGCACATTCTAAGAGCACCGTGACTTACAGGTTCCGGTGACAGAGAAGCTGTACATAAACACACCTGTACGAAGGTACAAATGTGTTATTTCGGTAGCACATATACTAAAATTGGAACGATACAGAGAAGATTAGCATGGCCCCTGCGCAAGGATGACACGCAAATTCGTGAAGCGTTCCTCATTTTTTACATTTTTTAATTTTTTTTTTATAAAGAATTTCAGTTTTCTGATGTAGCTACGACTACTACTGCACCTACAGATTCTGTCAACACTCCGTTGACTGGAAACTTAAAAATACTAACTACTGGAGAGGCCTGGGTGTGGAGCTTCTCACAGACAAGAGACAGACACCACTGATCTCCACACAAAGAGGCTGTCAATCATGTATTTCAATGGCGATGTCTCTGGTCAGATTCAGAATTCCTTTATCTATCCTTGTTCATTGTTTTCTCCTTACTTGCTTAGTTCAAGAGTTGAGGAGCTAGGTCAGAATGACCAGGCTTGTCCTCGGTTGAACTGGCTATGTGCTTAAAAACAAGTCAGTTGATAGGAAACAGATGTGGAAGCACACACAATGCCAGAATTAGTTGCCTAATTTAGACACACACCTTCACCCACACACACACAGACAGGCTTGACTATAAAAGATCTTCAGTTTGAGGTTCGGGGGATTTTATCTGAATTGGCTGGCTGATACGTGTCAACAATTGATCTGAACAAAATCCTGCTGAAGGCTGACTTCTGGCTCTTGAATTTTTGTTCGATTCAAATTGACAATAGTCTGTCATGTATATCACACTTCTTTGTACAGTAATGTACACATTTTGTTCCCTAAAAGGTTGCTTATTGTTCATTTCCTAATTTCTATTTTATTTATGAAGTATTTATATGTTTGCACACGCCCCAGAGCTCATCCTGAAGCCACATCTCCCTTTCACACAGAAGCTCATTTTTCCTGGTCACTGAAGATGAGAGTTGGGTGCTTCGTGTTTCAAGGAGAGCAGCATCCACGCATGTCAAACTACTACGGTAAAACTTCTCCGTGTATTTTTCTACAGCAATAGGAGGGGGTGCACCATTCCTGGAAGTACTGCAATACCAGGTTGATGCTTGGAGCGGACGGAGCAAGCCCCTATTCCATCTCCCTGGTCCAACAGCCAATTTAACATATGGTCCACGGGTAGGGGACGTATCAGATATTAAACTGATAAGAACAGATACTACACTTGATCTTAGCCAAAAGGCCGAGAAGCGATGCCACGCTGGGGCCAGAGGAAAGCGAGCCATGCACGGCGCCGTCTCTCTCACTGATGGTTCCGAAGACGAACAGCGACTCCGTTTTTAGCTTTCAGCTAGAAACTGCCCTTCTACAACTTGACTAAAGGGCCCAACACAAATCAAAGTGAAAAACTAAATTATAATGCAGTCAGCAAATCTTTAATCCACACATGAGGCCTAGAGAAAAGAATAGGAGTGCAAATTTCATGCTGAACAAACCACTAGGAGTGCAAATTTCATGCTAAACAAACCACTGGAAGGTGCTGCGAGAGAGCACCAGGTAAACACACACGCACACAGAGAGCTGCTTGTTCATTTTCATTAAACACGTTATGAGGGGAGAGCGCGAACGCAGTCCCCCACTACCAGAAATTATGCAGTCGAGATTCCCACATTTGGGGAATTCGCAGGGGTCAGCACAACCTAGAGTGCAATGGCTGAGCCTCGCCCTGGGTGAACCACCTTCTTGATCATGGTATCTCCCCTGCCAGGTAAGTATGAGTTGGGCACGTCACAAACAGGGGAGCCTTTCACACAGATGCCCCCCTGAACAATGGTACCTGACAATCTACAAACCATCAAAACCACACACACACAGCTCAGGCTGCATCTTCATAGACTGCCATTATAGAGTAACTAGGTTTTGGCACAAATGCCAGTCAAGATTAACTGTTTATTTGGAGCACACACCCTGCACTTTCCATCATACTTTAACATTCAGATTACCCCTACAAGTCTTTCTATCCTTACAAAAAAAGACTAAAGAAATCTGCCAGCAAATCCAGGTGAAACAAAGCTGTATGACAATATCAAGACAGAAGACTATCTGATATACATGTGACATTCAGAGGAAGGAATATAACAGCTAATTGTTTTCTCCTCACAGTATAATCACTTCCATTTTTTGTCTAAATCTTGCTTAGCCATCTGGCTTTTCTGCTGCTTCCACCTGCTGGTGCGGAGTGTGAACTACGCTTCATACACAATACAGTTCCATAACAGGGAAGATTTCTTGCAGGTCTGTCATGTTTATCATACTTCTTTGTACAGTAATGTACACATTTTGTTCCCTAAAAGGTTGCTTATTGTTCATTTCCTAATTTCTATTTTATTTATTAAGTATTTATATGTTTGCACACGCCCCAGAGCTCATCCTGAAGCCACATCTCCCTTTCACACAGAAGCTCATTTTTCCTGGTCACTGAAGATGAGAGTTGGGTGCTTCGTGTTTCAAGGAGAGCAGCATCCACGCATGTCAAACTACTACGGTAAATCTTCTCCGTGTATTTTTCTACAGCAAAAGGAGGGGGTGCACCATTCCTGGAAGTACTGCAATACCAGGTTGATGCGTGGAGTGTACGGAGCAAGCCCCAATTCCATCTCCCTTGTCCAAAAAGCAATCTAATATATGGTCCCCGGGTAGGGGACGTATCAGATATTAAACTGATAAGAACAGATACTACACTTGATCTTAGCCAAAAGGCCGAAAAGCGATGCCACGCTGGGGCCAGAGGAAAGCGAGCCATGCACGGCGCCGTCTCTCTCACTGATGGTTCCGAAGACGAACAGCGACTCCGATTTTAGCTTTCAGCTAGAAACTGCCCTTCTACAACTTGACTAAAGGGCCCAACACAAATCAAAGTGAAAAACTAAATTATAATGCAGTCAGCAAATCTTTAATCCACACATGAGGCCTAGAGAAAAGAATAGGAGTGCAAATTTCATGCTGAACAAACCACTAGGAGTGCAAATTTCATGCTAAACAAACCACTGGAAGGTGCTGCAAGAGAGCACCAGGTAAACACACACGCACACAGAGAGCTGCTTGTTCATTTTCATTAAACACGTTATGAGGGGAGAGCGCGAACGCAGTCCCCCACTACCAGAAATTATGCAGTCGAGTTTCCCCCATTTGGGGAATTCGCAGGGGTCAGCACAACCTAGAGTGCAATGGCTGAGCCTCGCCCTGGGTGAACCACCTTCTTGATCATGGTATCTCCCCTGCCAGGTAAGTATGAGTTGGGCACGTCACAAACAGGGGAGCCTTTCACACAGATGCCCCCCTGAACAATGGTACCTGACAATCTACAAACCATCAAAACCACACACACACAGCTCAGGCTGCATCTTCATAGACTGCCATTATAGAGTAACTAGGTTTTGGCACAAATGCCAGTCAAGATTAACTGTTTATTTGGAGCACACACCCTGCACTTTCCATCATACTTTAACATTCAGATTACCCCTACAAGTCTTTCTATCCTTACAAAAAAAAGACTAAAGAAATCTGCCAGCAAATCCAGGTGAAACAAAGCTGTATGACAATATCAAGACAGAAGACTATCTGATATACATGTGACATTCAGAGGAAGGAATATAACAGCAAATTGTTTTCTCCTCACAGTACAATCACTTCCTTTTTTTGTCTAAATCTTGCTTAGCCATCTGGCTTTTCTGCTGCTGCCACCTGCTGGTGCGGAGTGTGAACTACGCTTCATACACAATACAGTTCCATAACAGGGAAGATTTCTTGCAGGTCTGTCATGTTTATCATACTTCTTTGTACAGTAATGTACACATTTTGTTCCCTAAAAGGTTGCTTATTGTTCATTTCCTAATTTCTATTTTATTTATGAAGTATTTATATGTTTGCACACGCCCCAGAGCTCATCCTGAAGCCACATCTCCCTTTCACACAGAAGCTCATTTTTCCTGGTCACTGAAGATGAGAGTTGGGTGCTTCGTGTTTCAAGGAGAGCAGCATCCACACATGTCAAACTACTACGGTAAATCTTCTCCGTGTATTTTTCTACAGCAAAAGGAGGGGGTGCACCATTCCTGGAAGTACTGCAATACCAGGTTGATGCGTGGAGTGGACGGAGCAAGCCCCAATTCCATCTCCCTTGTCCAAAAAGCAATTTAATATATGGTCCCCGGGTAGGGGACGTATCAGATATTAAACTGATAAGAACAGATACTACACTTGATCTTAGCCAAAAGGCCGAGAAGCGATGCCACGCTGGGGCCAGAGGAAAGCGAGCCATGCACGGCGCCGTCTCTCTCACTGATGGTTCCGAAGACGAACAGCGACTCCGATTTTAGCTTTCAGCTAAAAACTGCCCTTCTACAACTTGACTAAAGGGCCCAACACAAATCAAAGTGAAAAACTAAATTATAATGCAGTCAGCAAATCTTTAATCCACACATGAGGCCTAGAGAAAAGAATAGGAGTGCAAATTTCATGCTGAACAAACCACTAGGAGTGCAAATTTCATGCTAAACAAACCACTGGAAGGTGCTGCGAGAGAGCACCAGGTAAACACACACGCACACAGAGAGCTGCTTGTTCATTTTCATTAAACACGTTATGAGGGGAGAGCGCGAACGCAGTCCCCCACTACCAGAAATTATGCAGTCGAGATTCCCACATTTGGGGAATTCGCAGGGGTCAGCACAACCTAGAGTGCAATGGCTGAGCCTCGCCCTGGGTGAACCACCTTCTTGATCATGGTATCTCCCCTGCCAGGTAAGTATGAGTTGGGCACGTCACAAACAGGGGAGCCTTTCACACAGATGCCCCCCTGAACAATGGTACCTGACAATCTACAAACCATCAAAACCACACACACACAGCTCAGGCTGCATCTTCATAGACTGCCATTATAGAGTAACTAGGTTTTGGCACAAATGCCAGTCAAGATTAACTGTTTATTTGGAGCACACACCCTGCACTTTCCATCATACTTTAACATTCAGATTACCCCTACAAGTCTTTCTATCCTTACAAAAAAAGACTAAAGAAATCTGCCAGCAAATCCAGGTGAAACAAAGCTGTATGACAATATCAAGACAGAAGACTATCTGATATACATGTGACATTCAGAGGAAGGAATATAACAGCAAATTGTTTTCTCCTCACAGTACAATCACTTCCTTTTTTTGTCTAAATCTTGCTTAGCCATCTGGCTTTTCTGCTGCTGCCACCTGCTGGTGCGGAGTGTGAACTACGCTTCATACACAATACAGTTCCATAACAGGGAAGATTTCTTGCAGGTCTGTCATGTTTATCATACTTCTTTGTACAGTAATGTACACATTTTGTTCCCTAAAAGGTTGCTTATTGTTCATTTCCTAATTTCTATTTTATTTATTAAGTATTTATATGTTTGCACACGCCCCAGAGCTCATCCTGAAGCCACATCTCCCTTTCACACAGAAGCTCATTTTTCCTGGTCACTGAAGATGAGAGTTGGGTGCTTCGTGTTTCAAGGAGAGCAGCATCCACGCATGTCAAACTACTACGGTAAATCTTCTCCGTGTATTTTTCTACAGCAAAAGGAGGGGGTGCACCATTCCTGGAAGTACTGCAGTACCAGGTTGATGCGTGGAGTGGACCGAGCAAGCCCCAATTCCATCTCCCTTGTCCAAAAAGCAATTTAATATATGGTCACCGGGTAGGGGACGTAGCAGATATTAAACTGATAAGAACAGATACTACACTTGATCTTAGCCAAAAGGCCGAGAAGCGATGCCACGCTGGGGCCAGAGGAAAGCGAGCCAT
Source organism: Parambassis ranga (assembly GCF_900634625.1). NCBI lineage: Eukaryota > Metazoa > Chordata > Actinopteri > Ambassidae > Parambassis > Parambassis ranga. The sequence continues at coordinate 22,104 of NW_021144709.1, forward strand.
GCACGGCGCCGTCTCTCTCACTGATGGTTCCGAAGACGAACAGCGACTCCCGATTTTAGCTTTCAGCTAGAAACTGCCCTTCTACAACTTGACTAAAGGGCCCAACACAAATCAAAGTGAAAAACTAAATTATAATGCAGTCAGCAAATCTTTAATCCACACATGAGGCCTAGAGAAAAGAATAGGAGTGCAAATTTCATGCTGAACAAACCACTGGAAGGTGCTGAGAGAGAGCACCAGGTAAACACTCACATCCTTGTTCATTTTCATTAAATTCAGCTGCTGCCACCTGCTGGTGTGGAGTGTGAACAACTTTTTCAAACAACCAGGAGAAACAGGAGGCCATTATCGAGCACATCATCAAAAGGAACCTGTGCATGTCAGCCATACTGGGGTGGAGGCAGAGGCACACAACTAGACACAGTTTAACTCTGAAAGTGTTGAAATTACACTTTCGGAGTTGAAATCAACTTAAAATCAACTCCTTAACCTTTAACTATGAAATTTCAACTGTCCAATTTTGCTGTGTATAGAGCAGACGGACTACTGCAAAACATATTATTGTATTGCTCTGTTGTATGTAGTATTTGGTTCACACTGAAATGTGCTTACTGGACACTGATGGACATATAAAATATTGTTAAGTACAGTGGGGAAAAAAAGTATTTAGTCAGCCACCAATTGTGCAAGTTCTCCTATTTAAAAAGATGAGAGAGCCCTGTAATTTTCATCACAGGTATATCTCAACTATGAGAGACAAAATGAGAAACAAAAATCCAGAAAATCACATTGTAGGATTTTTAAAGAATTTATTTGCAAATTATGGTGGAAAATAAGTATTTGGTCAATAACAAAATGTCATCTCAATACTTTGTTATATACCCTTTGTTGGCAATGACAGAGGTCAAACGTTTTCTGTAAGTCTTCACAAGGTTTTCACACACTTTTGCTGGTATTTTGGCCCATTCCTCCATGCAGATCTCCTCTAGAGCAGTAATGTTTTGGGGCTGATGCTGGGTAACACGGACTTTCAACTCCCTCCAAAGATTTTCTATGGGGTTGAGATCTGGAGACTGGCTAGGCCACTCCAGGACCTTGCAATGCTTCTTACGAAGCCACTCCTTTGTTGCCCGGGCGGTGTGTTTGGGATCATTGTCATGTTAAAAGACCCAGCCACGTTTCATCTTCAATGCCCTTGCTGATGGAAGGAGGTTTTCACTCAAAATCTCACGATACATGGCCCCATTCATTCTTTCATTTACACGGATCAGTCGTCCAGGTCCCTTTGCAGAAAAACAGCCCCAAAGCATGATGTTTCCACCCCCATGCTTCACAGTAGGTATGGTGTTCTTCGGATGCAACTCAGCATTCTTTCTCCTCCAAACACGACAAGTTGAGTTTTTACCAAAAAGTTCTATTTTGGTTTCATCTGACCATATGACATTCTCCCAATCCTCTTCTGGATCATCCAAATGCTCTCTAGCAAACTTCAAACGGGCCTGGATATGTACTGGTTTAAGCAGGGGGACACGTCTGGCACTGCAGGATTTGAGTCCCTGGCGGCGCAGTGTGTTACTGATGGTAGCTTTTGTTACTTTGGTCCCAGCTCTCCGGAGGTCATTCACTAGGTCCCCCCGTGTGGTTCTGGGATTTTTGCTCACAGTTCTGGTGATCATTTTGACCCCACGGGGTGAGATCTTGCGTGGAGCCCCAGATCGAGGGAGATTATCAGTGGTCTTGTATGTCTTCCATTTTCTAATAATTGCTCCCACAGTTGATTTCTTCACACCAAGCTCCTTACCTATTGCAGATTCAGTCTTCCCAGCCTGGTGCAGGTCTACAATTTTGTTTCTGGTGTCCTTTGACAGCTCTTTGGTCTTGGCCATAGTGGAGTTTGGAGTGTGACTGTTTGAGGTTGTGGACAGGTGTCTTTTATACTGATAAAGACTCCAAACAGATGCCATTAATACAGGTAACGAGTGGAGGACAGAGGAGCCTCTTAAAGAAAAAGTTACAGGTCTGTGAGAGCCAGAAATCTTGCTTGTTTGTAGGTGACCAAATACTTCTTTTACTGAGGAATTTACCAATTAATTCATTAAAAATCCTACAATGTGATTTTCTACATTTTCTTTTCTTATTTTGTCTCTCATAGTTCAGGTATACATATGATGAAAATTACAGGCCTCTCTCATCTTTTTAAGTGGGAGAACTTGCAATTGGTGGCTGACTAAATACTTTTTTTCCCCACTGTATATTGACTTCTGTCACCTAGCTGATACTCATTTCGACTTTTAATTCTTCTCATTAGACCTGTGGATATGCATCGCCTTTGTCTGGCACAGAAAAAAGGACGGGCCAATCAGCTTCCGGGAAGAGACTGATTTACATTTTAAGCACATTCTAAGAGCACCGTGACTTACAGGTTCCGGTGACAGAGAAGCTGTACATAAACACACCTGTACGAAGGTACAAATGTGTTATTTCGGTAGCACATATACTAAAATTGGAACGATACAGAGAAGATTAGCATGGCCCCTGCGCAAGGATGACACGCAAATTCGTGAAGCGTTCCTCATTTTTTACATTTTTTAATTTTTTTTTTTATAAAGAATTTCAGTTTTCTGATGTAGCTACGACTACTACTGCACCTACAGATTCTGTCAACACTCCGTTGACTGGAAACTTAAAAATACTAACTACTGGAGAGGCCTGGGTGTGGAGCTTCTCACAGACAAGAGACAGACACCACTGATCTCCACACAAAGAGGCTGTCAATCATGTATTTCAATGGCGATGTCTCTGGTCAGATTCAGAATTCCTTTATCTATCCTTGTTCATTGTTTTCTCCTTACTTGCTTAGTTCAAGAGTTGAGGAGCTAGGTCAGAATGACCAGGCTTGTCCTCGGTTGAACTGGCTATGTGCTTAAAAACAAGTCAGTTGATAGGAAACAGATGTGGAAGCACACACAATGCCAGAATTAGTTGCCTAATTTAGACACACACCTTCACCCACACACACACAGACAGGCTTGACTATAAAAGATCTTCAGTTTGAGGTTCGGGGGATTTTATCTGAATTGGCTGGCTGATACGTGTCAACAATTGATCTGAACAAAATCCTGCTGAAGGCTGACTTCTGGCTCTTGAATTTTTGTTCGATTCAAATTGACAATAGTCTGTCATGTATATCACACTTCTTTGTACAGTAATGTACACATTTTGTTCCCTAAAAGGTTGCTTATTGTTCATTTCCTAATTTCTATTTTATTTATGAAGTATTTATATGTTTGCACACGCCCCAGAGCTCATCCTGAAGCCACATCTCCCTTTCACACAGAAGCTCATTTTTCCTGGTCACTGAAGATGAGAGTTGGGTGCTTCGTGTTTCAAGGAGAGCAGCATCCACGCATGTCAAACTACTACGGTAAAACTTCTCCGTGTATTTTTCTACAGCAATAGGAGGGGGTGCACCATTCCTGGAAGTACTGCAATACCAGGTTGATGCGTGGAGCGGACGGAGCAAGCCCCTATTCCATCTCCCTGGTCCAACAGCCAATTTAACATATGGTCCACGGGTAGGGGACGTATCAGATATTAAACTGATAAGAACAGATACTACACTTGATCTTAGCCAAAAGGCCGAGAAGCGATGCCACGCTGGGGCCAGAGGAAAGCGAGCCATGCACGGCGCCGTCTCTCTCACTGATGGTTCCAAAGACGAACAGCGACTCCGTTTTTAGCTTTCAGCTAGAAACTGCCCTTCTACAAATTGACTAAAGGGCCCAACACAAATCAAAGTGAAAAACTAAATTATAATGCAGTCAGCAAATCTTTAATCCACACATGAGGCCTAGAGAAAAGAATAGGAGTGCAAATTTCATGCTGAACAAACCACTAGGAGTGCAAATTTTATGCTAAACAAACCACTGGAAGGTGCTGCGAGAGAGCACCAGGTAAACACACACGCACACAGAGAGCTGCTTGTTCATTTTCATTAAACACGTTATGAGGGGAGAGCGCGAACGCAGTCCCCCACTACCAGAAATTATGCAGTCGAGATTCCCACATTTGGGGAATTCGCAGGGGTCAGCACAACCTAGAGTGCAATGGCTGAGCCTCGCCCTGGGTGAACCACCTTCTTGATCATGGTATCTCCCCTGCCAGGTAAGTATGAGTTGGGCACGTCACAAACAGGGGAGCCTTTCACACAGATGCCCCCCTGAACAATGGTACCTGACAATCTACAAACCATCAAAACCACACACACACAGCTCAGGCTGCATCTTCATAGACTGCCATTATAGAGTAACTAGGTTTTGGCACAAATGCCAGTCAAGATTAACTGTTTATTTGGAGCACACACCCTGCACTTTCCATCATACTTTAACATTCAGATTACCCCTACAAGTCTTTCTATCCTTACAAAAAAAGACTAAAGAAATCTGCCAGCAAATCCAGGTGAAACAAAGCTGTATGACAATATCAAGACAGAAGACTATCTGATATACATGTGACATTCAGAGGAAGGAATATAACAGCTAATTGTTTTCTCCTCACAGTATAATCACTTCCTTTTTTTGTCTAAATCTTGCTTAGCCATCTGGCTTTTCTGCTGCTGCCACCTGCTGGTGCGGAGTGTGAACTACGCTTCATACACAATACAGTTCCATAACAGGGAAGATTTCTTGCAGGTCTGTCATGTTTATCATACTTCTTTGTACAGTAATGTACACATTTTGTTCCCTAAAAGGTTGCTTATTGTTCATTTCCTAATTTCTATTTTATTTATTAAGTATTTATATGTTTGCACACGCCCCAGAGCTCATCCTGAAGCCACATCTCCCTTTCACACAGAAGCTCATTTTTCCTGGTCACTGAAGATGAGAGTTGGGTGCTTCGTGTTTCAAGGAGAGCAGCATCCACGCGTGTCAAACTACTACGGTAAATCTTCTCCGTGTATTTTTCTACAGCAAAAGGAGGGGGTGCACCATTCCTGGAAGTACTGCAATACCAGGTTGATGCGTGGAGTGGACGGAGCAAGCCCCAATTCCATCTCCCTTGTCCAAAAAGCAATTTAATATATGGTCCCCGGGTAGGGGACGTATCAGATATTAAACTGATAAGAACAGATACTACACTTGATCTTAGCCAAAAGGCCGAGAAGCGATGCCACGCTGGGGCCAGAGGAAAGCGAGCCATGCACGGCGCCGTCTCTCTCACTGATGGTTCCGAAGACGAACAGCGACTCCGATTTTAGCTTTCAGCTAGAAACTGCCCTTCTACAACTTGACTAAAGGGCCCAACACAAATCAAAGTGAAAAACTAAATTATAATGCAGTCAGCAAATCTTTAATCCACACATGAGGCCTAGAGAAAAGAATAGGAGTGCAAATTTCATGCTGAACAAACCACTAGGAGTGCAAATTTCATGCTAAACAAACCACTGGAAGGTGCTGCGAGAGAGCACCAGGTAAACACACACGCACACAGAGAGCTGCTTGTTCATTTTCATTAAACACGTTATGAGGGGAGAGCGCGAACGCAGTCCCCCACTACCAGAAATTATGCAGTCGAGATTCCCACATTTGGGGAATTCGCAGGGGTCAGCACAACCTAGAGTGCAATGGCTGAGCCTCGCCCTGGGTGAACCACCTTCTTGATCATGGTATCTCCCCTGCCAGGTAAGTATGAGTTGGGCACGTCACAAACAGGGGAGCCTTTCACACAGATGCCCCCCTGAACAATGGTACCTGACAATCTACAAACCATCAAAACCACACACACACAGCTCAGGCTGCATCTTCATAGACTGCCATTATAGAGTAACTAGGTTTTGGCACAAATGCCAGTCAAGATTAACTGTTTATTTGGAGCACACACCCTGCACTTTCCATCATACTTTAACATTCAGATTACCCCTACAAGTCTTTCTATCCTTACAAAAAAAAGACTAAAGAAATCTGCCAGCAAATCCAGGTGAAACAAAGCTGTATGACAATATCAAGACAGAAGACTATCTGATATACATGTGACATTCAGAGGAAGGAATATAACAGCAAATTGTTTTCTCCTCACAGTACAATCACTTCCTTTTTTTGTCTAAATCTTGCTTAGCCATCTGGCTTTTCTGCTGCTGCCACCTGCTGGTGCGGAGTGTGAACTACGCTTCATACACAATACAGTTCCATAACAGGGAAGATTTCTTGCAGGTCTGTCATGTTTATCATACTTCTTTGTACAGTAATGTACACATTTTGTTCCCTAAAAGGTTGCTTATTGTTCATTTCCTAATTTCTATTTTATTTATTAAGTATTTATATGTTTGCACACGCCCCAGAGCTCATCCTGAAGCCACATCTCCCTTTCACACAGAAGCTCATTTTTCCTGGTCACTGAAGATGAGAGTTGGGTGCTTCGTGTTTCAAGGAGAGCAGCATCCACGCATGTCAAACTACTACGGTAAATCTTCTCCGTGTATTTTTCTACAGCAAAAGGAGGGGGTGCACCATTCCTGGAAGTACTGCAATACCAGGTTGATGCGTGGAGTGGACGGTAGGGGTGGGCGAATCGATCTAAATATCGATAGTATCGATACCAAAGTTAGGATCAGTAATTACTCTAAGACATGCAATTTAAGCAGAATGACTGAACCGTCATCATATCACCAGCGGAAATGAATCTCGTTTTTCTCAAATTCCAAAATATATCTAATAATGTAATTTTTTTTTTTTTTAGATGTATAAAATTGTATTAATCCCAGAGGGAAATTCGTTACGGCTGCTGCACAAGCAGTGTCATACAATGACTAGCAAGGCGCGCCACAGGCTAGGGTGAAGTGTCTTGCCCAAGAACACACAACAGTGACTAGAATTTATTACAAAATTTATTATATAAGTTTATATAACGATATGTATTACAGTATGATTAATATAATTATGCTTTGGTGATAACTGTTGAAGGATCTTTATTCTTCATATTTAGGCTACATTATTAGCTTCCGGCTCGGCCTCGCGGTAGCAGCCAGCCAGAGAAGCTCCGCACACCGCGGGTGTATTAAGTTGTTTTTCGTAATTTATTTCTACTCTAAACACTCTACTTTGTACTAAATCGAAGTATAAGCGGTCAGGCACTTCAATAATGCGTCTTTTTCGGACTTTCTTCGTGGTCTTCATCGCTTTTGGAGCACTTTTATCATGCCGCGTCTCGGCCGTGACGGAAACACGCCAGGGCTCCATTGTTTACACCAGGGATCAGCTGATGAGTCTCCAGCACAGCGGGATGTATGGCCAGCGACACGAAATCCCCAAAGAACTAAGAAGGAAACAACGTGGAAGCAGAGGGGGCAAAAGAAGACAGCTGAGGAAAAGAAGATACAAGCCGTATCTTCCTTCTATCGTCATGGGTAATGTTAGATCACTGGGTAATAAGATGGAAGAGTTAACATCTCTCACAAAGAGCGAGTGTGTGTTTCGTGAGGCGTCTGTAATGTGCTTTACAGAGACGTGGCTGCACGCAAACATACCGGACTCTACCGTGAGTTTAGCCGGCTTTCAGTTGGTACGGGCGGACAGGAACTGCACCGAGAGCGGCAGGAAGAAAGGAGGGGGACTTGCGCTCTACGTGAACAACCGGTGGTGCAGCCCTGGACACGTTACGGTAAAGGAGCGTGTGTGCAGCCCGGACATTGAACTGCTAGCGGTGAGTCTACGTCCGTATTATTTGCCCAGAGAGTTCTCTCACGCCATTGTACTCGTTGTTTACATTGCTCCCTCGGCTGAGGCGTCGCGGGCTACTGACGTCATCAGCTCTGTGACCGCGAGGCTTCAGACCCAGCACCCTAATGCCTTCATAGCGATTTCTGGCGATTTTAACCATGTTAATCTGAAATCAACTCTGCCCACTTTCAAGCAGTTTGTGGACTGTAAAACAAGAGAAAATAAAACTCTAGATTTACTGTATGCTAATGTTAAAGAGGCATACAGCTCCATAGCTCTCCCTCCCTTGGGCAGATCAGACCATAGCCTAGTCCACCTCAAACCCCAGTATATACCAGCAGTACAGCGGCAGCCGGTGACCACCAAAACTGTACGGAGGTGGACACCGGAAGCCCTGGAGACCCTGCAGGGATGTTTTGAGGTGACTGACTGGGATGTGTTCTGTGACACTCACGGTGAGGATGTAGACACACTCACAGACTGTATCACAGAATATGTTAATTTTTGTACAGATTCTCTAATCCCCACCAGGTCAATACGCTGCTTTCCAAACAATAAACCATGGGTGACAAAGGACATCAAGGCATCACTCAACAGAAAGAAGACAGCCTTCTTGAGTGGAGACAGAGAGGAGATGAGGAGGGCCCAGGCAGAGGTGAAGGAGAAGATTGGAGAGGGCAAGGAGAGCTACAGGAGGAAGCTGGAGAGCCAACTTGCCCGGAACAACTTGAGGGAGGTATGGAGTGGCATGCGAACCATCACCGGCCACAATAGGATCTCCGACCAGCTGATGGATGGAGATCTGCAGGAGGCCAACCAGCTGAACCTGTTTTTCAACAGGTTTGATAGTCCACTCCCTGACCACCCTCCCCCTCCCCCTCCCTGTGATGCACCATTAACACCTGTCAATAACAACAATGTACCTCCTCCTCCCCCTCCCCCTAACCATACTAACCAGTTTCACCTTCCCATCAATAACATCACCCTGCCCCCCTTACCCCAACTTCCATTAACAACCCCCCACCCTCCCCCATCAGATCTCTCTCTCTCTGCTCTTCTGTGTCCACAGTTGCCATCACCACAGAAGATGTGAGGAGGGAGTTCAGTCGACTACGACCGGGAAAAGCTGCAGGACCGGACGGACTCAGCCCCAGAGTACTCAGGGACTGCGCCACACAGCTGTGTGGGGTCTTCCAGCACATCTTCTCCCTGAGTCTGAGCCTGATGACTGTCCCATCCCTGTGGAAGACAACATGCCTTGTTCCTGTGCCCAAGACCAAACATCCAAGCACACACAGCGACTACAGACCAGTTGCTCTGACTTCACATGTGATGAAGTCTCTGGAGAGGCTGGTCCTGAAACACCTGCGTGCTGTTGTGGAACCATCGCTGGACCCCCTGCAGTTTGCTTACCAGCCCCGTATTGGAGTGGAGGACGCCATCATCTACCTGCTGCACAGAGCACACACCTACTTGGAGGAGGCAGGTAACACTGTTAGAATCATGTTCTTTGATTTTTCCAGTGCGTTTAACACCGTGCAGCCTGCCCTTTTGAATAGGAAGCTCCTGGACATGCAGGTAGAGACCCCACTGGTCACCTGGATCACTAACTATCTTACAGGTCGACCACAATTTGTGAGGCTGAGGAACACCGTCTCGGACACGATAGTGAGCAGCACGGGGGCACCCCAGGGCACGGTACTGTCTCCATTCCTGTTCACACTCTATACATCGGACTTCAGACACTGCTCACAGTCCTGCCACCTGCAGAAGTTCTCGGATGACTCTGCCATTGTGGGCTGTACCAGCAGAGGTCGGGAGGTGGAGTATATGAGTGTGGTGGACAGCTTTGCGGAGTGGTGCGGACAGAACCACCTGCAGCTGAATGTCACAAAGACAAGAGAGCTGGTGGTGGACTTCAGGAAGCACCAGACACTCCCTAACCCGGTCAGCATCAAGGGTACCAATGTGGACATTGTGGACAGCTACAAATACCTGGGTGTCCACATTGACCACAAACTGGACTGGTCCACAAACGCAGAGGCAATATACAGGAAGGGACAGAGTCGCCTGTATCTACTGAGGAGACTCAGGTCCTTTAACGTCTGCCAGACCATGCTGCAGATGTTTTACCACTCGGTGGTCTCCAGCGTCATCTTCTACGCTGTAGTGTGCTGGGGCAGCAGGATGAAGGCGGCCGACACCAACAGATTCAACAAGCTCATTAGGAAGGCTGGCTCGGTGCTGGGAGTGGAGCTGGAGTCTGTGGTGGAGGTGACGGAGAGGAGGATACTGAGGAAACTCCTCAGTATTCGTAACAACACGTCTCACCCCCTGCACGACACACTGCTGTCCTACAGGAGCACATTCAGTGGTAGACTGAGACTACCGAGGAGCAGCACAGAACGCCACAGGAGGTCCTTCCTGCCAGTGGCCATCAGACTGTATAACTCCTCCCCTTTCTGTAGGGAGAAGCGCTAGATAATCATGTCAGGCATCACTGTCATTCCTATATTATGTTTACTTAGCACCTTACATCTCCATATTGTATCCATGTATCATATATTGTGCTCATACCGCGTACTGTACTCTTTTTGGATTATAGTGACACTTATACTCTGTACTTAACTGCATTTAATGTAACTTAATACCTCTGGCACAAGAATTTCCTTCGGGATTAATAAAGTTTTATCTTTTTTTCTTATTTTTTTTTATCTCTTATGATCATGAAATTTCAAAGTAAACGTATCGGTATTGGTATTGGTATTGGCGATACTGGCCACAAATAACAGTTAACATTACATATACACCTACCTATATACCTGGAGAGGCTCTTGCTCTTACAGTTCTTCAAGACCCTCGTAGGTATTCCCATATTGGGACATGTTGCCCCTTTATCTCCACCTACTAATTATCATAATTGGTCTAACATATTTATGACTATGAAACCCTTTGTCCCTTCTATGTTGGATGATTTATCTTAGTCCATGCCTCCTAGTGCTTCGGCCTTCACCGCATCAAAGAGTTCCTCCCTAACTCTCTGTAAGAGTTATAGATGTGTTTTTCTCAAAGTGTAAGCTTATATAATCAAATACATACGTGGTCTGTATCATGTCATTGCGTAAATAACCTTGTATACTTCACAGTATATATGTATATGTATATATATATACACTCAACAAAAATATAAACGCAACACTTTTGTTTTTGCTCCCATGTTTCATGAGATGGACTTGAAGATCTAAACTTCATTCCAGATACACAATATTACCATTCCTCTCAAACATTGTTCACAAATCTGTCTAAATGTGTGATAGTGAGCACTTCTGCTTTGCTGAGATAATCCATCCCACCTCACAGGTGTGCCACATCAAGATGCTGATCTGACATCATGATTAGTGCACAGGTGTACCTCAAACTGCCCACAATAAAAGGCCACCCTGAAATGTGCAGTTTTGTCTCACAGCAAAATGCCACAGATGCCACAAGCATTGAGGGAGCGTGCAATTGGCATGCTGACAGCAGGAATGTCAACCAGATCTGTTGCTCGTGCATTGAATGTTCATTTCTCCACCATAAGCCGTCTCCAAAGGCGTTTCAGAGAATATGGCAGTACATCCAACCGGCCTCACAACCGCAGACCACGAGTAACCACACCAGCCCAGGACCTCCACATCCAGCAGGTTCACCTCCGAGATCGTCTGAGACCAGCCACTCAGACAGCTGCTGAAACAATTGGTTTGCATAACCAAACAATTTCTGCACAAACTGTCAGAAACCGTCTCAGGGAAGCTCAACTGCATGCTCGTCGTCCTCATCGGGGTCTTAACCTGACTCCAGATCGTCGCCGTAACAGACTTGAGTGGGCAAATGCTCACATTCGATGGCGCCTAGCACGTTGGAGAGGTGTTCTCTTCACGGATGAATCTCGGTTTACATTGTTCAGGGCAGATGGCAGACAGCGTGTGAGCGTCGTGTGGGTGAGCGCTTTGCTGATGTCAATGTTGTGGATCGAGTGGCCCATGGTGGTGGTGGGGTCATGGTATGGGCAGGCATCTGTTATGGACGAAGAACACAGGTGCATTTTATTGATGGCATTTTGAATGCACAGAGATACCGTGATGAGATCCTGAGGCCCATTGTTGTGCCATCCATGAACATCACCTCATGTTTCAGCAAGATAATGCACGGCCCCATGTTGCAAGGATCTGTACACAATTCTTGGAAGCTGAAAATGTCCCAGTTCTTGCATGGCCAGCATACTCACCGGACATGTCACCCATTGAACATGTTTGGGATGTGCTTGACCGGCGTATACGACAGCGTGCACCAGTTCCCACTAATATCCAGCAACTTCGCACAGCCATTGAAGAGGAGTGGACCAACATTCCACAGGCCACAATAGACAATCTGATAAACTCTATGCGAAGAAGATGTGTTGCACTGCATGAGGCAAATGGTGGTCACACCAGATACTGACTGGTTCTGAGTCCCCAGACCGCCAATAAAGCAGAAACAAAATGCACATTTCAGGGTGGCCTTTTATTGTGGGCAGTTTGAGGTACACCTGTGCACTAATCATGATGTCAGATCAGCATCTTGATGTGGCACACCTGTGAGGTGGGATGGATTATCTCAGCAAAGCAGAAGTGCTCACTATCACACATTTAGACAGATTTGTGAACAATGTTTGAGAGGAATGGTAATATTGTGTATCTGGAATGAAGTTTAGATCTTCAAGTCCATCTCATGAAACATGGGAGCAAAAACAAAAGTGTTGCGTTTATATTTTTGTTGAGTGTATATATATATGTATATATATGTATATATTTGTATATGTATATATTTGTTTTCCCCATTGTGGGACTAATAAAGGTTTCTTAATCTTAATCTTCGCAGGGGGGGGGGGGGGGGGGGGGGGTGTGATGCAGCTGGGAAACTTTTCTCCATAAAATAAATGTAAGAAACACAAAGCTAGTCAGGGTCAGACTTAATCTTGTCTAAGCAACCATCTTTGATGGTCACACCAGAGCAAAAGGCTCTTACAATTGGATATTTGAGTCCCTCATGATATCGCTTGATGGTCCGATTGGACACTGACTTGCCCATCAAATGTTACAAGGAAAAAAAATGAACGTTTCTAGCTTTCGCGGTTTGCTTGGTTTAGCCCGGGGAGGTGGTGCTTAAGAGTGGGTGAGCAGGCTGCAGCGGTGCGCAAGCTTGCGGTAGGGTCATCGGGAGGATGCGTGGGTGAGCAGGAGAGTGTGGCCATTGTTGGAAGGCAGTGTGCAGGGGCAAAGCTGACAGAGAGCGTTTCTACATCTGCTCATCACAGCAAAACAACCACATGTCAGAGTCACAGCGTGACTACGCCAGTATGACGTGCATAAAAGCACATCATAGCTGATGAGAAAGCAGCTCACGGCCATACTACTCTAGAAACACACAGAGGAGGAGGTCGCACAGCGGAGCAGAGCGTCGGAGAGAACAGCAGAAAAATTGCAAAAGGATTATTGTGCCTTTTTTGTTGGTTTTTGGACTATTGAAATTATTTTTCGTTAAAAGACAATTTTTACCTCGCTCCCCGCAGTCTGTCGGGGAGTAGTTTTTTGTTTGGGATTTATTTTTTTTTGAAAGACTTTTTCCGGAGTGGAAAAAGCACGCAAACATTATGGGTGATACCGGTGACAAAACAAGGACTGGGAAAATGACAAGACAATCGGACAACGGACAAAAAGAAAGGGAAAACGAACAGGTAAGTATGGAAAACGAAACGAGACAAATAAGTTGAGAAATTAACGAAAAAGGAGAGATGGCCAGGAAGGGGACAGGCAGCCATGTTGCCAGCAGGTCGGAGTCACGGAAAGAGGGAGAAAATGAAAAATGATAAAGAACTGACTGTGCAGGTTGAACTAAAAGGAGAAGAAGTTGTTTCACCTATCGAATTAATCAGGGTGGTTCGATTGATGTGTGGGAACATTTGTGCGTGTACAAATACAGGGCCAAACAAATACGAAATTACAATGGGGAGTCGGGCAGGGAAAACGAAGCTCATTGACGGTTTTAAAATTGGCAACACAGTCGTAGAGGGAAAAGAAATTAATAATGATGAGCTGGTGGTGTCCTTCCTAGGTCTGCCAGCCTATATCAGTGATGAAGAGATTCTGGAGAAGCTGGAGTCTTGGCGTGTGTCTGCGGTGTCCCCGATAAAGCGCCAAATGTGGCCGGGGGACTAAGGTAGCTGACGGAACTCGCTTTGTTAAAGTAAAGTTTAATGAAGAGGTACAATCGCTGCCATATTCTGCAAAATTCAACACAGCAGGTGGATCAGAATTTTTTGAGTCATCCACGATCGGCAGGTCCGAGTCTGCATTCAGCCGGGTCACATCGTGAGGGATTGCCCGGAATTTCTATGCAACAAGTGTGGGGCCCAGGGGCATTATGCCAGAGAATGCACAAAAAAATACAAAAATGCAAAATATGTTATAACAAAATGGAAAATTGTATGTGTGGAGGATAGCGAGGGAGAAATGGAAACTGGTGAAAGGGATGATGAGTTTATCATGGAGGAGAGTGAAGATCAGGAGGTGGAGTCAGAGGCGATAGCCAAGCAGCCGGCAGTAAGATTGACAGGCAGTGACACAGAGGCGCTTCTGGCAAAGGAGGGAGCTCCGTGTGTGGGCTCTGCTCTGGAGGGGGTAAGGGGAGCTCCAAAAACGGGCTCTGCCTTAGGTCCCGAAAACGTTAATGTCGTCGGCATGCCTGAGCCAGGTAGTGCTGGGATCAGCGCGGCGACAGCTGTGGATGCGGGGGTGAAGTTCCCTACCTGGAGGCTGTCGCGGAGAAGGCAGGAGCTGGTGCTGGGCTCGAGTTTGGATGACGCGGACTTCAGCACCGGCTCCCAGATAAACGCCACTCCAACTGATGTGGATGCCGCCTGTCGATCTAGCGCTTTTCTGCTGGCGGAAAAGGCTAGGGAAAAAGAAGCAGCCTCTGTTTCCACACACCTAGGTCGAAGAGAGCTCTCCTCTGACTCTGACCTGGAAAGGGAAGCAGGGAAAAAACTACATCGAAAGAAATTACAGGAAAACAAACAGGGGAAACAAAGAGGGAGGAAAAAATAGGGGATTCAATAAAACACCGTTTCCACCTTACTTCTTGTAATGTTTTCTATCACGTCATTAAACATAGCAGGAACACGAACAATAGACAGGATTCTGGACATAATTAACAATATTCACACTGACATAATTTGTTTGCAAGAAGTAAGGTGGAAACAAACAATAATAGATCAAGTACGGAAAACATGGGGTGGGGATTTTTTCTTTACCCCTGGGCCCCAGCTGAGGGCGGGTACAGCAACCCTTGTAAGGCCGGGCCTCCCTCATGATATGACCTGTGTGCACGCGGGGGACGAGGGCCGGCTGGTCGTGGTTGACTCGAAAACTAATTAAAAAAAAGTAAGAATAATTAATATATGTAATAGTAATAGTGAACTAGAAAGAAAAGATTTTTATAAGAATAAATTAATTAAATGGTGACGGATTATAGTATAATAATAGGAGATTTTAATACATATATATAAACTAGTAATGATATAGCAAATAGAAATATAAGAAATGATACTAGTAGACATGAATTATTTAATATAATGGCAAAGTTGTCATGGTTTCAACCAGAGATGGACAATTTCCATTCTCCAGTGGCTCCGGTGCTCCCTGCCTGGGCCGTTCGTACAGCACCCGCTCCCTTCACGGCTTCACCACGGATAACACCACTCACTTCCGGTTCCGCCCGGAGGCGGGCTCCCGACAACGTCGCTCCTCCCGTCTCGGCCTTTCCTCAACACTAGAGGGTCTTCGACCCTGGGTTCCAGCCCAGGCCCTGATGAACCCTCAGCTCCGGGTCCCAGTCCTGACCCTGGTAGGGTTCTGTCCCCAGTTCCCTGTCCAAGTCCTGGTGGGGTTCCGTCCCCAGTTCCCTGTCCTCAGCCTGGTGGTGTTCCGTCCCCGAGCTCCAGTCCTCAGCCTGGTGGGGTTCCGTCCCCGAGCTCCAGTCCTCAGCCTGGTGGGGTTCCGTCCCCGAGCTCCAGTCCTCAGCCTGGTGGGGTTACGTCCCCGGCTTCCTGTCCTGACCTTAGTGGTCCACCGCTCTCCAGTTTGGACCCTGGAGGGTCTCCTGCCTCGTCTTCAGCTCGGGCTTCCTGTCCGGACCCTGGAGGGTCTTCTGCCTCGTCCTCGGCTCTGGTTTCCTTTCCGGACCCTGGAGGGTCTTCTGCCTCATCCTCGCCGGCGTTCTGCCCGGACCCTGGAGGGTCCGCAGCCTAGTCTCCGCCGACCTTCTGCCCCGACCCTGGTGGGTCAGCCTCATCGTCTCCGCCAACCTTCTGCCCTGACCCTGGAGGGTCAGCCTCCTCGTCTGGTGGGTCAGCCTCCTCGTCTCCGCCGACCTTCTGCCCTGAACCTGGTGGGTCAGCCCCATCGTCTTCGCCAGTCTTCTGCCCGGACCCAGGAGGGTCCGTCTCACCTTCCATCTCTGTTGTTTTCCCGCCCGTCTCTATCTCTGCTGTTCTTCCGCCCAGACCCTGGAGGGTCTGCAACCTCGTCTCTGGTGTTCCCCTGCTGTTTCTCTCGACCCTGGGAAATCTCGGCCTTCTCAGCCTCTGGCCTTGCTCTCTGAGCCCCCCCAGACTTCGTCACGCTGAGTTTTCGTTTTCTGGACCCTTATTAGACTGATTTTTTGCTCCCTGTATTTTTGTTCAGACTTGTGGTTTCTAGTGGAACGTCTGGGAGCCGTTCCTTGAGGGGAGGAGGGGTACTGTCATGGTTTCAACCAGGTCTTTTATTTTGTAGTTCATTTTCTGTTTGTATTAGTTTTAGTTTTACTAGTCACTTCCTGTTTTATTTTGAAACTTGATCTCCCCCTTGTGTTTCAGTTCTTCATGTGTGCTCCCTTCCCCCTCCTGTGATTACCTGCTCCGCCCTAATGTGCTTCACCTGTGTCCAATTGTCTTCCCGCCCTCCTGTGTACAAAGCCTGTGTGTTTCCTGCCCCTTGTTGCCAGTTCGTTTTGTGAGTTATCCATGCGACACAGCCGTCCAAGTAGCCTTCTGCTCTTGTGATTTCCCCAGTGAGTTTTCGAGTAAGTTTTTTCGATTTTCCTGTGTATCACCTGTTTTGATCGGACTACTGTTTTTGCCTTGCCCTTTGTGTTACCTCTGCCTCGCGGACTGAACTTCTGTGTACCGAACCTAGCCTGCAATAAAACACTGAGTTTGCTTTCACCTCTGGCTAAGTCTGCATTTGTGTCTCCCATCTTACAATTCCTCTGACAAAAGTATAATATAGTGGACATGTGGCGAGTCCTCAACCCTGGTGTGTGCGACTACTCCAGGAGACAACTAGTTAAAGGAACACTGAAACAAACAAGAATTGACCTGGCGCTGGTGTCTCCTGGGGTGGTCGCAGATGTGGACACCGTCAGATTCTTCTTCCGGCTTCCGGCGCTGTAGGAGACGGCTGCCTTACCAGTGTCTCCTACGCACCCAAGTGTTTCTTACTTTCTTTAAACGTTTTTCTCTACTTATTTTACGTATCCTGTGGATATATTTTATTTCTAATATGGCACCACCATGCGACAGTCGTCTTGTTTATTCAAGAGAAGAACTTTTTGCACTGCAGACTGACATCGGAATGCAGCACAATGTCCCAGCAGAGCTGAGGAGGAAGTACAGGGGCTGCAAGGCAGGAGTAAAAGTAAAGGCTGCACATAGACGTTTTAAGCCAGCGATCCCCTCAGTAATAATGGGGAACGTGAACTCACTACCGAATAAGATGGACGAGCTGTCTGCGCTGAACAATCAACGGAGTTACCGTGAGTGCAGCTTATACATCTTTACCGAGACGTGGCTCACTGATGTGATACCGGATGCTAACGTGGATCTACCGGGCTTTACTGCTGTGAGAGCCGGCAGAGACACGAATTCTTGCAGGAAGAGCAGAGGTGGGGGGGGCTCATCATATACGTGAACAGGCGTTGGTGTTGCCCAGGACATGTCTCGGTGAAAAAGGTACTGTGTTGTTAGGACTTGGAACTGTTAGCGGTTAGCCTGCGGCCATATTACTTGCCGAGGGAGCTAAGTCACATGATCGTGCTCTGTGTTTACGCCCCACTGAGCACGGACGCATCAGCTGCCTGTGAGAAGATGCACAGAGTAACAGCAAAGCTGCAGACAAAGCACCCCGAGGCGTTTATGGTCATATCTGGGGACTTTAACCATGCTTCCCTGGACTCCACCTTGACCTCCTTCCACCAGGCTGTAGACTGTCCCACAAGGCAGAACATAACAATAGACCTGCTGTACACCAACGTGAAGGACGCCTACAGAGCCACCCCCCTACCCCCACTTGGAAAGTCTGACCATAACCTGGTCCACCTGCAGCCACAGTACACTCCCCCTGGTCAAAAGGATGTCCAAAACCACTTGTTTAATCAGGAAGTGGTCACCTGAAGCAGAGGATGCTCTGAGGGACTGCTTTGACACCACTGACTGGGATGTACTGCTGAAAACACATGGCGAGGACATAGAGGAGCAGACTCACTGTCTGACAGACTACCTTAACTTCTGCCTGGACGTAGTCTCCCCAAACAAGTCTGTCCGCTGTTACCCAAATAACAAACCTTGGGTAACACAAGATGTTAAAGCTGCCCTCAACAGGAAGAAGGTGGCCTTCATGAACAGAGACAGAGAGGCTATTCAATCAGCACAGCGGGAGGTGAAACAACGCCTGAAAGAGGCAAAAGACAGCTACAGGAGGAAGGTTGAGAAGAAACTGAGTGAGAGACGCATGAAGGAGGTCTGGGATGGTGTCAACACCATCACAGGCTACAGATCAAAGGCCAAAACAGAAGGGGGGACAGTGGAGGAAGCAAACAGGCTGAACAACTTCTTCAACCGCTTTGACCAGCCCACTATCCCCCCCTCCTCACTGCAGTGTATGACCCCCCTGACTCCACCCCCTGTGCAGCCCTCTCCCCACCTATCACCCCCTCCCCCCATCTCAACACCCTTCACCCCCCCCCCCCCCCATCTCAACATCCATCCATTACAGCAGACCAGGTGAGGAGAGAACTGAGGAGGCTCGACCCAAGGAAAGCGGCGGGCCCAGACAGGGTGCCTTCTCGTCTGCTGAGGACCTGCGCTGCTGAACTGGAGGAACCAACTCCAGCATGTCTTCAATCTCAGTCTCAGTCTGGGGAGAGTGCCTACCCTGTGGAAAACATCCTGTGTTGTTCCAGTTCCAAAGAGAATCTGCCCTCAGGAGCTGAACGACTACAGACCGGTGGCACTCACATCACAGCTGATGAAGACAATGGAGCGGCTCATCCTCGACCTCAAGCCCCAAGTGCATCAGGCTCAGGACCCCCTATAGTTTGCCTACCGGGCAGGTGTGGGTGTGGAGGACGCCATTCTCTACCTCCTACACCGTGTTCAAGCACATCTGGACAAAGGGAGGGGCACAGTGAGGATTATTTTCTTGGACTTCTCAAGTGCCTTCAACACCATCCAGCCCCTGCTGCTACTGGACAAACTGAGGGAGATGTCAGTGGACCACTACTTGGTGTCCTGGATTGCTGACTACCTCAAAGAGAGACCGCAGTACGTCAGACTAAAGGACACCACATCAGACGCTGTCATCAGCAGCACTGGAGCTCCCCAGGGGACGGTGCTGGCCCCCCTCCTCTTCACCCTTTACACCTCAGATTTCTGCTACAACTCAGAACTGTGTCACATCCAGAAGTTTGCAGATGACACAGCCATCGTGGGGTGTATCAGGGATGATGGAGAGGATGAGTACAGAAGTGTAGTCAGCGACTTTGTCACCTGGAGTCAGGTGAACCATCTCCAGCTTAACACCTCAAACACTAAGGAGCTGGTCCTCGACTTCAGGAAGTCCAGCCCACAGCCACGTCCAGTGACCGTCAGGGACGACGAGGTGGAGATCGTAGGCAACTACAAGTATCTCGGGTTGTGGCTGGACAACAAGCTGGACTGGACATGCTGTACAGATCACCTGTACAAGAAGGGCCAGAGCCGTCTGTACTTCCTGCGAAGACTGGGAGCCTTCAACATCTGCAGGAAACTCCTGTGGATGTTCTACCAGTCTGTGGTGGCCAGTACACTTTTTATGCTGTTGTCTGTTGGGGGGGTAACATAAACAAAAGTTGTGCTAACAGGCTGGACAGACTTATCAGGCGGGCTGGCTCTGTGGTCGGCATGAAGCTGGACTCCCTGGTGACAGTGGCAGAGAGGAGAACACTAAGAAAACTCCTGGCTATTGTGGACGATGCCAGTCATCCTCTGCACACTGTCATCAGCGCAACAGTGAGTGACCACTCGCTTCTCCGGGTGATTCTGAGAGGGGCAAGCAGGCTCAGGAACGGAGGATTATGGATATTAAATAATGAAATATTAGAAATATTAGAAAATGAAATAAAATAAATAATTATATAGAAATGATTAAAAACGAAATAGATGAAGTAGAGGATCCACTAGTATGGTGGGAGGACGTTAAAAATCAATTGAAAAAATGTGCATCAGAGAGTGCAAAAGAAAGAAATGGGAAGAGAACGAGGAGGAAAAAGAATTATTGGAAATCATTAAAACAGAAACGGAAAAAATAATGAAAGATCCGGGGAGGGATACGGGAATTTTAGCAGGTGCGCAGGGAAAACTGCACAACTTAACCATTCAGAAATGCAAAGCAGCAGCAATTAGGGCCAAAACAAAGTATTTAGTGGAGGGGGGAAAGTCATCAAGCTATTTTTAAGGATTAGAAAAACAGAAACAGGGGAGCGCATACATACATAATTTAGTAAACAGTGAGGGAGGGCAAGAAACGTTTTAAAAACACAGGAATTTTATAAGAAACTATACAGCAGCGAAGGAACGGATGAGGAGAAATCAAAAAACATATACAATTGTTGGAGAGAAAATTGGATGAAGCGGACAGGAATTTCTGTGACTCCGACCTCACCACTCAACAAATCGGATGCAATAAAATCACTTAACACCAAACGAAGCCCGGGATGGGACGGGTTAACGGCTGAATTCTATCAAGCGTTCGGCCGTTGCCTTGCTCCCATCCTGGGCAAAGTATTCACACATATTGAACAGACACAGAGAGTCACAGAGGGGTTTGCAAGAGGGGTGATCACTTTAGTTTACAAAAAGAAAGGTGATAGGGACAGATTAGAAAATTATAGTAATAATTATATAATAATTAGTTTACTAAACACAGATTACAAGATAGTTGCACGGGTGTTAGCAAATAGATGAGGTGGTGGGAAGCACTCGGGTAAATGATTCCGAGTGCTGCAAAATTGTGCAGTACGCGGATGATACCAATATTATGGTTAGAGATAGGGACAGTGTTAGCGAGGTGGTGGACACTATTAATAATTACTGTAAAGCATTGGGTGCAAGAATGAATTTAATTAAATCACAAATTTTGATGTGTGGGGATGTACAGGGCACTGATAACACGTGGGGTTTTAAGGTAGCTGAAGGGGAACTAAAGGTGCTTGGGGTGTGGTGTGGACATGATGAGGTGAGGGCAAATGAAAAAAACTGGGGGATTTTAACAGACAATATTAGAAACATCATAAACTTATGGAAACAAAGACAGCTTGGAATAAGGGGAAAAATAACAATAATTAACTCACTAATAATGTCAACCGTAAATCATACACTGGCTGTCTGTCCCCTGTCCCCGCAGCAGGAAGCAAACATCAACAGAGCCATCAGCGGCTTCCTGTGGAGGTCCACGATGAACCAAGTGGCCCACGCTGTCATGATCCAGCCCGAGGAAAGAGGCGGTCTGAGACTAGTCAGCATAGGAGAAAGGAAAAAGGCACTCAGAATTAAACTAATACAAAAACTTATATCACCACACCACAATAAAATCTGGAAAACATTCATACAGAAAGACATGTGTCTCGGGCCGCCTCTGAACCTCTGGGCACTCTGCCAGAGGAGACCCCTGAAAAGGACGGGAGTGACAGATCCTCTGGCGGAGGAGATCGTGACAGCGTGGGCTGAGCTGAGACCTCTGCTGGAAGCCAGGGTCGACAGTGTCCTCCAGGCAGCCGCGCAGCCCCTCTTCCACAACCCAGAAGTTACCTGGGGAGGGGAGGAGGTGGTCTGCGCGGTGATGGAACGGGCCGGACTAGTCCGGCTCGGGGACGTTGTCGGCCCAGCCGGTGGCATCCAAGCTGCGGGGATCCTGGCCATCTTGAGGGAGGGGAAAAGGAAGCATAATAAAAAGAACATCATTGACACATCATTACACCCCCCAAGGCTGTGTACTTTCCCCTCTGCTCTTCTCCCTGTACACCAACTGCTGCACCTCCAGCCACCAGACTGTCAAGCTGATTAAGTTTGCTGACGACACCACCCTCATTGGACTCATCTCAGACGGGGATGAGTCTGCCTACAGGATGGAGGTGGACCGTCTGGTGTCCTGGTGTGCTGACAACAACCTGGAGCTGAATGCCCAGAAGACAGTGGAGATGACAGTAGACTTTCGGAAAGTGCCAGCTCCATCACCCCCCCTCACCCTGACAGACACCCCCATCTCCACAGTGGACTCTTTCCGCTTCCTGGGTACCACCATCACCCAGGACCTCAAGTGGGAGCTCACCATCAGCTCCCTCATCAAAAAGGCCCAGCAGAGGATGTACTTCCTGCGGCAACTGAGGAAACTCAAGGTGCCAGCCAGGATGATGGTTCAGTTCTACACGGCCATCATTGAGTCCATCCTCACCTCCTCCATCACAGTGTGGTACGCTGGGGCCACTGCCAGGGACAAGCACAGACTGCAGCGTGTTGTGCGCTCTGCTGAGAAGGTGATCGGCTGCAGCCTGCCATCTATCGAGGACCTGTACGTCTCCAGGACTCTGAGGCGTGCAGGTCGGATCACAGCTGACCCTTCTCACCCTGGACACGGACTCTTTGAGCCACTCCCCTCAGGCAGGAGGTTACGGTCCATTCGGACCAGAACCTCACGCCACAAGAACAGCTTCTTCCCCTCTGCTGTTGGACTGTTAAACTGTAATTAATGCACTGCTCTGCACTGTCTTCAGAAGGTCACTTTAGTATAGTCACTGCACAATGACGACTATTTGCACTGTTTACTCCATCTTGCACTACTTGCACACGAGTACCACCTCACCGATCCATGTGGTACCTGTTACATTATTACATTATTACACTGTTCCATTCGATCATATAAGGGTCTATGTTTACCATTTCATCTGCACAGTATTTTATGTTCTGTTCATTGTATGTCTGTTACGCCATGTCTGTCATGTAAATTTAGCCTTACTTTAGTTTATTTACTTAATTTTATCTTAGTTTTTATCTTATTGCATGTTAATTATTATATGTTCTTTGTATGCACCAATCACTAAGGCAAATTCCTAGTAATGTGAACCCCCTTCACTTACATGGCAATAAACATGATTCTGATTCTGATTCTGATAAGCTGGAAGCTGCCATTCCTCAGTGCTGGCTACAGCTGCTGAGGAGGGGTGGGGGAGGGGGGGGGCCCAAATAACGCCATCTGCAGCTTCTCTCTTCCTCAGGCCGGGGAAAACTTGGAGGAGCTGAGGAGTGGCGCGGCCCCTGGAAACGTCCTGACCACCGACTTCCGGCTGAGACACAGAAGGTTGTTCTCCGGGGTAGTACTACACCAGATCAGCGGGGCGTTGGACAGGGGCTGCGCCACATGCGGGGCAGCCGAGGAGACATTGGAACACCTCTTCCTCGACTGCCCCGCCATCAACAACTTCCTGGCGTGGCTCAGACAGACTTTGGAAGAAAAAGCACACGGGAAATGGGCATCACAGGAAGAATGGAGACGGTTCACACTGTTTGGAGACCACATTAATAACAAAGGACAAAAAATCAGAAACATAACCGGACTTTTCGCAAAACACACCATATACACCATCAGGAACGCACGGAGGAAGGGAAACACTGGGTTGGCACTGAGAGGGTTTTTCACTCACAACTTGCAGATGTACATAAGCACAATGGTGAAGGGGCTAAAGGGGAAAAAGAGGGACGCACTTTTAGAGGGGCACAGTTTGTTTTATGAAGAGGGTGGTAGGGTGTATTTTAATTTTTAGGAAAATATCTTTTTGTTGTTTGTCGTTAAATTAGAAAATAGATGATTTTGTGTTTAAAATAGTCTTTTGTGAATTATGATGTGTCGATTTTTCATGTATATATTTTAATGAATATTTTGAGAATAAAAGATAAAAAAAAAGAAACGCCCGATCTCGTCTGATCTCGAAAGCTAAGCAGAGTCGGGCCTGGTTAGTACTTGGATGGGAGACCGCCTGGGAATACCAGGTGCTGTGAGCTTTTCTATCTTTGGACAATTGAGGACTTTAGGTTCCTTCCTGCCTTTGATCTCCCAATTCTGGGCATTTGGTAACCACGGTAACCGCGTCTCACATACAGTTAGACGCTCTCCCCACCATTACCTGCTAACCGACATCTTCACTTTTGGTCTCTGATGGACAAAAAGAAGCAAGACGCGCATAAAAATACATCATGACTGATACCAAAGCAGGCGACAAAAACTACAGAAGACAGGCTACAAAAGCTACAAAGGTTGTTTATTGGCTACAAAGGCTACAACAGATGTGGTTTGGACACACACACACGTGTAAGAAAAGAAGCAAAGCTGACAGAGAGCGCTTTTCTCTTACACGTGTTTCCTTTTTTCTTCAAACATCTGCTCATCACTGCAACACAATGACCTTGACGGTACCAGGGGCACGACTATCTGGTGGAGCACGGCACCAAAGACTACATCCTGGTGTCGTGCTCCACCAGATAGACGGGGCGTTGGAGAGGGGCTGTGCCACATGCGGGGCAGCCGAGAAGACCTTGGAACACCTCTTCCTCGACTGCCCCACCCTCAACAACTTCCTGGGCTGGCTCAGGGGGACACTAGAGGAGAAGGCACACGGGAGATGGAGGACAGAGGAAGAATGGAAACTCTTCACACTATTCGGAGATAACATCCAGAACAAAGGACAGAAAATAAGAAACATCGCCGGACTTTTTACAAAACACACAATATATACTGTCAGTAATGCACGGAGAAAGGGAAACACCGGGTTAGCACTGAAGGGGTTTTTCACTTTTTCATTTTCAGATGTATATAAGCACAATGGTGAAGGGGTTAAAAGGGAAGCAAAGGGATGCACTGTTAGAGGGGTACAGTTTGTTTTATGAAGAGGGTGGTAGGGTGTATTTTAATTTCTAGGAAAATAGTTTATTCTTTATTTTGTTGTTATTTTCAAGTTAGATGATTTTTCTTTGAATTATAGTGTGATGATTTTTCATGTATATATTTTAAGAGTATTTTGATAATAAAAGATAAAAAAAGAGAAAGAAATGCCCGATCTCGTCTGATCTCGGAAGCTAAGCAGAGTCGCGCCTGGTTAGTACTTGGATGGGAGACCGCCTGGGAATACCAGGTGCTGGCAGCTTTTCTATCTTTGGACAATTGAGGACTTTAGGTTCCTTTCTGCCTTTGATCTCAGAATTCTGGACATTTGGTAACCATGGTAACCGCGTCTGACATACAGTTAGACGCGGTCCCCACAATTACCTGGGAACTAACATCTTCAGTTTTGGTCTTTGATGGACAACAAGAGTAAGACATGCAGAAAATACACCATAACTGATACCAAAGCAGGTCACAAAACCTACAGAAGACAGGCTACACAAGCTACGCAAGCTGTTTATTGGCTACAGAGGCTACAACAGATGTTTATTGGACACACATGCAAACACAGGTGTTACGACCCTGGCTCAAGAAGTAGCAACATGACAGCATAGCAAGTGGTTTAAAATAAGATTTATATTTATTTACAAAATTAATTTACAACAGAAGTAACAAAATAAACAAGATGGTGTGGTGTGGCTCTGCTCCTGCTGGCTGAAAGAGAGAGAGTGAAGAGTGGAGGAAGGGCCTTCTTATACCCTCAGCAGATGACCAGGTGCAGCTGATCAGTAGAAGGTCCCTGTTGATTGGGCATCTGAAACAAAGCACAGAACAAACAAAAAAATGGACACCCCAGTGGACGTAACACCTCCCCCCATAGAAGAGATGCCACACAAGGCTTTCCCCTTACATTATTCAAATTTCAGCCCCAGCAGAATTTTAATTAACTCAAGTTTTCATACGCCATTTCAACACCACATCTACTTAATTTAAAAGGGCATATGCCAAAATACTTAGTCAGAAAGACCTTGAACAAAATGGACAGTTTTATCATCACAATGTGTCTTTTTCAACACCAAGTGTCTGAACGAAGTAGTATTACTACACACAAAGCGGCAACATCATGTGCTCTCTTCACTGGATACCAAGATGGCTTTAAACCAAATGAACCATAGGTTTCCTTGAATGAATGGCATAACTGCCTACGAATCATCTTTAGATGCACAAAAAACGAAAACCCATAACACTAAAAGACCTACACGAAAGGGTTTTCAGAAACAAAATAGCATTATTGCCCACGAATCATCTGAAGATGCACACAAAAGGAAAACCTAGCTACACAAAGTTCATTGGTAGAAGCCAAACAAAACTAAAGCACCATAATGAAGCCGCAGAACTCCCTGACAAGTTGCAGACACTCAACACAACAGTTCACGCCAGCCACAGTCCTCCTAAGAAACAAAATTGAAAACGGAGTACTAACAAAACTGAAAAAGGTAAACCCCAGTCCCTGACATCTTTCAGGACTACCTTATGCCTAACTGTGTTCTGTGACACAGGGCTACACAGTGTGTCCAGCTAGTCTTAAGTAGCCACACTGTGCAACATACCCCCAACAGGAACTGATGTTCCCACCCAGGATTACCTCAAAACAAAAAAGGCAAAATAATAAAGTAGTGAACCAATGGAAGAGCTGGACAGATCAGTCCAGCTGGTTCACTCGGCGCCTACCTTACCTGGGTTTACCACAGAACACAAAGGGAAGGACAACCTACACACCACATCACATAAGTAAAATAAACTCAGCAACACTTGCCATTCCTTAAAAGGTAACAAAATGTTCCCAGAAAGTCCCGGATGAGCCACCATATGTTACGACCCTGGCTCAAGAAGTAGCAACATGACAGCATAGCAAGTGGTTTAAAATAAGATTTATATTTATTTACAAAATTAATATACAACAGAAGTAACAAAATAAACAAGATGGTGTGGTGTGGCTCTGCTCCTGCTGGCTGAAAGAGAGAGAGTGAAGAGTGGAGGAAGGGCCTTCTTATACCCTCAGCAGATGACCAGGTGCAGCTGATCAGTAGAAGGTCCCTGTTGATTGGGCATCTGAAACAAAGCACAGAACAAACAAAAAAATGGACACCCCAGTGGACGTAACACCTCCCCCCATAGAAGAGATGCCACACAAGGCTTTCCCCTTACATTATTCAAATTTCAGCCCCAGCAGAATTTTAATTAACTCAAGTTTTCATACGCCATTTCAACACCACATCTACTTAATTTAAAAGGGCATATGCCAAAATACTTAGTCAGAAAGACCTTGAACAAAATGGACAGTTTTATCATCACAATGTGTCTTTTTCAACACCAAGTGTCTGAACGAAGTAGTATTACTACACACAAAGCGGCAACATCATGTGCTCTCTTCACTGGATACCAAGATGGCTTTAAACCAAATGAACCATAGGTTTCCTTGAATGAATGGCATAACTGCCTACGAATCATCTTTAGATGCACAAAAAACGAAAACCCATAACACTAAAAGACCTACACGAAAGGGTTTTCAGAAACAAAATAGCATTATTGCCCACGAATCATCTGAAGATGCACACAAAAGGAAAACCTAGCTACACAAAGTTCATTGGTAGAAGCCAAACAAAACTAAAGCACCATAATGAAGCCGCAGAACTCCCTGACAAGTTGCAGACACTCAACACAACAGTTCACGCCAGCCACAGTCCTCCTAAGAAACAAAATTGAAAACGGAGTACTAACAAAACTGAAAAAGGTAAACCCCAGTCCCTGACATCTTTCAGGACTACCTTATGCCTAACTGTGTTCTGTGACACAGGGCTACACAGTGTGTCCAGCTAGTCTTAAGTAGCCACACTGCACAACATACCCCCAACAGGAACTGATGTTCCCACCCAGGATTACCTCAAACCAAAAAAGGCAAAATAATAAAGTAGTGAACCGATGGAAGAGCTGGACAGATCAGTCCAGCTGGTTCACTCGGCGCCTACCTTACCTGGGTTTACCACAGAACACAAAGGGAAGGACAACCTACACACCACACAAGTAAAATAAACTCAGCAACACTTGCCATTCCTTAAAAGGTAACAAAATGTTCCCAGAAAGTCCCGGATGAGCCCCCATATGTTACGACCCTGGCTCAAGAAGTAGCAACATGACAGCATAGCAAGTGATTTAAAATAAGATTTACATTTATTTACAAAATTAATTTACAACAGAACTAACAAAATAAACAAGATGGTGTGGTGTGGCTCTGCTCCTGCTGGCTGAGAGAGAGAGAGTGAAGAGTGGGAAGGGCCTTCTTATAACCTCAGCAGATGACCAGGTGCAGCTGATCAGTAGAAGGTCCCTGTTGATTGGGCATCTGAAACAAAGCACAGAACAAACCAAAAAAAATGGACACCCCAGTGGACGTAACACACGCACATGTGCAAGAAAAGAAGCAAAGCTGACAGAGAGCGTTTTCTTTCCTTCCTCCTGTTTTTAACATCTGCTCATCACTGCAACACAACAACGTGTCAGCGCATTCACAGTACCAGGGGCGCGAGGATTTCCCCGGCGCAGTTTGCTTGGTTTAGCCCTGGGAGGTGGTGCTTAAGAGTGGGTGAGCAGGCTGCAGCATTGCGCAAGCTTGCGGTAGGGTCAGCGGGAGGATGCGTGGGTGAGCAGGAGAGTGTGGCCATTGTTGAAAGGCAGTGTGCAGGGCAAAGCTGACAGAGAGCGTTTTCTTTCCTTCCTCCTGTTTTTAACATCTGCTCATCACAGCAACACAACGACACGTCAGAATCACAGCGTGATTAGTTTCCTTCAACAATTCCCGGTGACACTGACAGATGAGCCACCATCAAAAAGGAAGATTACAGAAGCTGGTTTCCCAGATAGCCGTAATCTCTCCCACCGCTGGGGGTATTGGCAGCGACAGGAGCGCATCAAATACATATTGAGTATGTTTTTGCACTTGTTTTCTTGGAAATACTCTTATTGTGTTATTATTTGCCACTTATTCCCATTTGTCATCGATCTCCTGCTGCCCAGCTCATTCCACCAGCAGGAAGGGCAAAGCCCCCCTCAAGACCGGCATCCAGGCAGCGCTGGACAAAGAAACCAGGTGGGAGGGGAACAAACCCACTTGCGAAGAGGTTTTGGCTGCCTGGGTCCCTCCCAAGCAGAACACAGAGGAGGAGGAGAAAATCAAGTCCTAGGCCAGAGCTATCACGGAGCAGGACTGGAGAGGCCTGGCTGTGAAAGACTTTGGCATGGCAAAGGCCAAGGGTAAATTGTCCTCCATCAATGCTGTATCCTCCACTGGTGAGGCAAATGGTGATTTGCGCATGCTGACAGCTCTCTGTTCATCCCTGCAGGTGTGGTCGCAGCCATCGCCTTCAGCAAAGGGGACGTTGTCTGCGACTACCATGGTGAAACAATCACAGAAGCTGAGGGGAAGCAGAGGCAACAGTCGGGGTACTTGTTGTTTTTCAAGGATGAGGGAGGAGTAGGCCTCTGCATTGATGCCACTGCGCCCCATTGTCAGTGCCATCCAGAAATGCAGACCTTCGGGAGGCTGATAAATCACTCCCGCAAAAATCCTAATGTCGCACCGCGCAGGACTTCGGTTGATTTTCCCAGTGGGCCGCAGGAAGTCATCCTGTTTGTTGCGCTCAAGAAAATCGACATTGGCGATGAGCTGCTGTGGGATTATGGGGTTACCAGGAGGTCCTTTGGTGGGGAAGGGCATGATCTGCCCTGGCTTGACAGCTGAGGCCCCACACCCCCACAGACAATTGCACGGTGGTACGAGTGGATGTATGATGTATATAGTTTGGTGTAATAAATTACTTTGTTAGACAAAATGCAGTGTTTGTAGTCGTTCATTTCTGATGTCTTGCTTTAATTGGTCACAGAGCATGGAAAAACTGAAAACATTTTATTTAGCACATTATTCCTCACAGAAGTGGGAGAGGGAGTCGCATGCACAGCCTCATTTAAAAATTATTATTATTATAAATATAAATAATTACTACAAACTGGAATTGAAAATCTGTGGACTGTGATGACAGAGACAGATAAGTGACGTGCTCCCCAGCTCCAAGATACACTCAATAAAACAAGATAACTGAGCACATGTTAAAAACGAACTGCACTGTCACACAACAGTTGGGGAGCTAAACGATCTGCTTGCACAGCAGTTTGAACTTGTGTCAACTAGATATTGAGCACCCAGTTATTGTTAAACATATGAATGAAAAAAACTACAAAACACACAAAAAGATCACTTTAAAAACGTAAAATGAAATGGCAACTTTCAATATGTAAATAAAATAACAGATCAAATATGTTCTAATGAAAATACTTACAAAGGTTAACAAGTAAGCATAACTAAATAATATAAATAATATAAACATCTTTACATTATGGTTCCCCTTTGTTTTTTTTTGGTCTTTAAGGGGTAACATTTGGGGAGCCATGCTGCATCACCTCGGATGCTCTCCTTTTCTGTTTCAATGATGTCTTTATCTTTTCAGTCAAAAAATCCAGCATGGAGCTGCAGCCCTCTGGCTTCCAACCAGGCAGCCAGATATTGGCAGAGGTACCCTCCTGCAATATGCGGTCCGCCTTCTTATGAAGCTCCCATGTATCTGTTATGAAACAAGACCAAGACAGTTTGTGACCTGTGCTGCATGAGGGCAACATGTGGATGCTGCAATAAGCTCTGATTTCTGCCGAGTGTTTTTCAGCAATTTAATACAACAGTTACCTGAAATCTGGAGCTTCTCCATCTGGTATTTGAAGAAGGCAAGTTGCAGTGGTGACAGCTTCTCCCGAGGGGAATGTGGGCTTTTTTTAATATAGCGACGGAGCAGAGGCCAGCTGTGGTGGCAGGTCACGTGGACATGTAGCTGCAGTGCCCCTGCTGAGCTCTTCATCTGTTATCCTTTTCATGGGTGACACGAGACGCTCCTGCTGGGATGTACCAGCAGCCTCCGTTACACCTGGACAGGGAGGAGAAATGGTTGCTTTCTCGTGAACATCCATGCTGGGCAGTGGGGTTGACGCACACTGCGTGGGCTTTGTCTCCTTTCACTCCAGGTGCATCAGGATGTCAGTGTGAACATCCTTCATCCTTCGCTCCACAAGCATGATCATTTGTCCCTCCAGATTCCCCATGCGCTCTTCTACTCTGCCCATGGCCCTGCTCTGCAAAGTTGCCACTAAGCTCTCTGCTAACCGCATCCAAGTGCTCCCTCAGCTTGGTCACCTCTGCCACCAAGAGCTGACCATATACTTCATATTAGACCTGCGCTTCTTTGAAAGAATCCAAGCTGCCACTGCTGTCCTCTTCTTGGACTTCTTCTTGCACTGTCCATTTGTTCTTGATACAACTCCTAGTGTAGACTGCTGATTGGCTGAGGTGTGACCTTTGTGAACTTTGGCCTTTCTGATGGGGGGGGGGGGGGGAGTCAATAGACTGCGGGGAGTAGTTTTGTGTTTGAAAGACTCTTTGGATGGAAGGAAAACAGGCCGATAAAACAGGATGGACAACACTGGTAAAGAAAACAGGACTGGAAGAATGGCAAACCGAACGGAAAACGGACAAAAAAGTTAAAGAAACAATGAACGAGCAGGTGAGTATAGAAAAAGACATGAGACAGGTAAATGAAAGAATGAATGGAAGAGAGAGAGAGATGGCTGGGAGGGGGGCAGACAGCCACGAAGCCACGAGGTCGGAGTTGCAGAGAGAGGGAGAGAGGGATAAAACAATTAACTATGAAAAAGATCTGACTGTGCAAGTGGAATTGAAAGGGGAAGAGATAGTGTCACCAATAGAACTAATCAGAGTGCTGAGACTGATGTGCGGAAACATATGTGCATGCAGAAGCACGGGGCAAAATAAATAAAAAAATCACGATGGAAAGCCAGGCGGGGAAACTAAAATTGATAGACAGGTTTAAAATAGGGAACACAGTGGTGCAGGGGAAGGAGATCAGTAATGATGAACAGGTGGTGTCGTTTCTGGGTCTGCCTGTATATGTTTCTGACGGGGAGATCCTAGAGAAGCTTGAGTCGTGGCGTGTATCAGAGGTGTCCCCCATAAAGCGCCGTATGTGGCCGGGGACAAGGGTGGCTGATGGGACTCGTTTTGTCAAGGTAAAAGTAAATGAAGATGTGCAATCATTGCCATACTCGTCCATTCAATACGGTGGGAGGAGCTGAATTTTTCAGAGTGATACACGACCGGCAGGTCCAAGTCTGCTGGATTTGTATCCAGCTGGGTCATATTGTGAGGGACTGCCCGGAATTCCTGTGTAATAAATGTGGGGCTCAGGGGCACTATGCGAGAGAGTGCATGAAAAAAGTTGAAAAATGCAGAGTGTGCTACAACAGAATCGAGAGGTGCATATGTGTGGAGGAAAGCGATGAAGGGGATGAGATGGATGAAGGGAATGATGAGTCTAATACTGAGGAAGACGAGGACCAGGAAGCGGAGACTGGGGCAGAGCCAATGGCTCAGACAGAAGAGCCAGCTGTGAGCGAGGCAGGTGGAGAGACAGAGGCACTCCCTGCGAGTGAGGGAGCTCTGAGGGCGGGCTCTGCTCCCGAGAGGGCGAGGGGAGCTCAAAAAATGGGTTCTGCCTTGGATCCCAAAGAGAAGGAAATAATGTGCACGCCTGAGCCAGGTAGTGTGAGGATCAGTGCAGCGACTGCTGTGGATGGGGGGGGCGAAGTTCCCTGCCCGGAGGCTGTCGCGGAGACGGCAGGAGCTGGTGCTCGGCTCGAGTCTAGATGACGCAGACGTCGGCACCGGCTCCCAGTTAGAGGCCTCTCCAATGTCCGTTGATTCCACCTGTCGCTCCAGCGCCTTCCTGCTGGCTGAAAAAGCCAGAGAAAAGGAGGCTGCCCCTGTCTCTGCTTTCCTGGGCCGGAAAGAGCTGTCCTCCGACTCTGACCTGGAAAGGGAAGCGGGGAGAAGATTGAGCAAGAGAAAAGGCACAAGAGGCAAAACAGGGCAAACTCAAAGGGAAAAAGAAATAAAGAAAAAATGATAATAAGACAAAAATCCCACCTTACTTCTTGCAATGATAACAATCACATCACTAAATATAGCAGGGGTAAGGGCAACAGAAAAAATAACAGGGATCTTGCAAAACATTCAAGCCGACATAATTTGCCTGCAAGAAGTAAGGTGGGATCAGCAAAAGGAAGAGCATGCAAGGAAGACATGGGGGGGATTTCTTTTTTGCCCCTGGGCCCCAGCTAAAGGCAGGCACAGTGGTGCTGGTGAGACCGGGCCTCCCTCAAAATATGACCTGTGCGCATGCACGGTGATGAGGGCCGGCTGGTAGTAGTCGATTTGAAATTAAATAAAAAAGTAACTCGTATTATCAATATATATAATAGTAACAGCGAAATAGAAAGGAAGGATTTTTATAAAAATAAACTAGCTAAATGGATAACAGATTATTGTATTATAATAGGGGATTTTAACACAATATTAACAAATAACGATATAGCGCATAATGATATATGTAACGATATTAGTAGAAATGAATTATATAATATAATGGCAAAACATAATCTAATAGATATTTGGAGAACCCTCAACCTGGGAGTCCGTGATTACTCCAGGAGACAACTAGTAAAGGGAAAACTAAAACAACTAAAACAAACTTGTATTGATCTGGCTCTGGTGACTCCTGGAGTGGTCACGGACGTGGACGCCGTCGAATACGCGCCGAATGGATGGAGCGATCATTCTCTCCTCCGGGTGACTCTGGGAAAGGCAGGCAGACCCAGAAACGGGGGACTGTGGGTATTAAATAACGAAATTTTGGAGACGGATAATTTTAAAAACAAAATATATGATTATTTAGAGGATCAAAATTGATCAAAATTATTACAACAGAAACGAAAAAAATCACGATAGATACAGGGAGGGGGACGGGGATTTTAGCAGCGGCGCAAGGGAAACTTCACAGCGTAACCATTAAAAAATGCAAAAGCACATTATTTGGTAGAGGGAGAAAAATCAACTAGTTATTTCTTAAGGCTGGAAAAGCAAAAGCAGGGGAGGGCATATATACATTCGTTAATAAATAGTGAGGGAGGGCAAGAAATACATTTGGAGGGGATTTTAAAAACAATGCAAGCTTTTTATGGAAAATTATTTGAAAGTGAAGGAACAAACTTAGAAGAAATGCAAAAACATGTAGAATACCTGGAGAAAAAATTAGACACAACGGACAGGGATCTCTGCGACTCCGACCTCACAACACAACAAATCATGGATGCAATAAAGTCACTAAATACAAGGAAAAGCCCAGGGTGGGACGGGTTGACGGCCGAATTCTACCAAGCGTTCGGCCGTTGCCTTGCTCCCATCCTGGGACAAGTATTCAGATACATAGAGCAGAGACAGGAGGTCACAGAGGGGTTTGCTAAGGGAATAATCGCGCTGGTGTACAAAAAGAAGGGGGATAAAGGTAAATTAGAGAATTATAGGCCAATTAGTTTGTTAAACACAGATTATAAAATAGTAGCACGGGTGTTAGCCAATAGACTTAGAGTAGTGATAGAAGAGGTGGTGGGGGGCACTCAGGCATATGGCGTGCCAGGTAGAGACATTGCGGACTCGATCCTGGCCGTCAGATGCCTGATCAAGCACATGTGCACAACCACCAGGTATATAATTAGTGTAGATTTCGAGAAGGCTTTTGACCGCGTGGAACACTCCTTTCTATTGCAAGTCATGGAAAGAATGGGTTTCGGAGAGCGGTACATAAATTGGATAAAGATTCTGTACAAAGGAGCCACGAGCTGTGTCAAGATAAATGGCACATGCACCAGTGCGTTTCCGTTGAGCAGGTCTATCCGACAGGACTGTCCGCTGTCTGCCATGCTCTTCACTCTAGTGACCGAGCCCCTGGCGGCAGCGGTCGCTCATAATGTAAATATCAGAGGGATTAGTGTAGGTGAGTCCGCATGCTGCAAAATTGTGCAGTACGCGGACGAAGGATGAATTTGAATAAATCACAGATTATGATGTGTGGGGATGCACAGAGCATGGGTAACACGTGGAGGTTTAAGGAAGCAGAGGGGGAACTAAAGGTGTTAGGGGTGTGGTATGGGAAGGATGAGGTGAAGGTGAACGAAAAAAACGTTCACCTTCAACGACCCAAACAACGCCATCTGCAGCTTCTCTCTTCCACAGGCCGGGGAAAACTTGGAGGAGTTTAGGACCAAAAAGACATATGACATCCTGGTGAAGGAGAGGAGGAGACCGCCAGCAGCAGACCAGGCATGGAGAGGAGTTTTTCCCGGCCTGAGGGGAGACCGAGTCTGGGCCATGCTCAGGAGTGGCGCGGCCCCTGGAAACGTCCTGACCACCGACTTCCGGCTGAGACACAGGAGGTTGTTCTCCGGGGTAGTACTACACCAGATCAGTGGGGCGTTGGACAGGGGCTGCGCCACATGCGGGGCAGCTGAGGAGACATTGGAACACCCCTTCCTTGACTGCCCTGCCCTCAACAGCTTCCTGGCGTGGCTCAGACGGATTCTGGAAGAGAAAGCAAACGGAAAATGGGCAACAGAAGAAGAATGGAAACTTTTCACGCTGTTTGGGGACCACATCAATAACAAAGGACAAAAAATCAGAAACATAACCGGACTTTTTGCAAAACACACCATATACACCATCAGGAACGCACGGAGGAAGGGAAACACTGGGTTGGCACTGAGAGGGTTTTTCACTCACAACTTGCAGATGTACATAAGCACAATGGTGAAGGGGCTAAAGGGAAAAAAGAGGGACGCACTTTTAGAGGGGCATAGTGTTGGCGCAGCCATTCTTTAAATAAACTTAAAGTGCCGGAATAACATGATGAAGGAAACATACAACACCAGGTTCACTTTGACCTGCGCACACACGTTGCAGCAGTGGCCATTTATTAAGAATTGCACACCGGTGTGTGACCACGCCCACTTCCAAAAACTAGGTCACTGGGTCAATTAAGAGAACACAATGACATAGCTCAACACCCCCACTTGCTCTTACATTGACAACAGAGAACAGTAACACAGTGCATCATACATTCAATACAATATTTCATTTATACACCAAATAGAAAACACACAATTTCTCCATTCTGATTCTGGTGACAGGTTTAGTTAGTACATCAGCCACCATATCCTCTGTAGGACAGTAATGAAGAGTGATTTTACCATCATTGACTACAGATCGGACAAAGTGATATCTAATATCAATATGTTTACATCTTTGCCGACATACGGGGCTCTTTGAAAGCGCAATAGCACCCTGATTGTCCTCAAAAACTGTCACTGGTGCATAGTTAAGTACATTGTCCATTTCATTGATTAAATTGACAAGATACAGGCTTTCTTGTGCAGTAGCTGACAAAGCCATGTATTCAGCTTCACATGTTGATAGAGAAACAGTTTGTTGTTTCTTAGACTTCCAGGCAATAACAGGTCCACTCTGAGATAGACTGAAACAGTAACCAGTGATGCTACGCCTATCATTCTGGTCTGCTGCCCAGTCTGCATCACTATAAGATACAAGTTTGAGATTTACATTGTATTTCTTGTAACACAATTCCAGGTCTAAAGTGCCTTTCAAATACCTCAACACATGTTTAGCTGCAACCCAATGTTGCTCTTTTGGTTCAGATAGATACTGTGACAGCTTACTGACAATAAAGCTCAAGTCTGGGCGAGTACTTGTCATTACATAGATTAAACTTCCAACCAATTCACGATACCTTTTTGGATCAATAGGTTCACCATCATTGTCAAATTTAAGTTTCACTTCACATGGTGTTGACCTTGGTTTGCAGTGAGTCATATCAAATCTCTCCAGAATGTTTGTGATGCATCTTTTCTGGTTCATTTTTATCTCACCCTCTTTTTGTGCAAAATCAATGCCCAGGAAATGTCTAAGGTTTCCAAGATCTTTAATTTTGAATTTTGCTCCCAACATTTCCTTCACGGTTTTAATCACTTGGCCTTCACTAGCTGCAATGTCATCTACCCAAATGATCAATATGCATCTTTCTTTGTCAGTTTGTTTGCTGTACACGCAATGGTCAGCTGAGTTTTGAACAAAACCATTTTCAATTAGAAAATCATGCATTTTGTTCCAGTTTCTCCCCGATTGTTTCAGTCCATACAATGACTTATTAAGTCTGCACACTAACTTCTCTCCTGTTTTTGACTTTACTTCAAACCCTTCAGGCTGCTCCATATATATTTCACAGTCTATGGGTGCATGTAAATATGCAGTTTTGACATCCATCTGATGTAAATCTAAGTCATACTGTGCTGCAAGCTGCATTAAGACACGTACAGAAGTCATATCTGCAGTAGGTGAAAATGTTTCTTTATAATCAATACCAGCTACTTGACTATAACCTTTTGCGACATATCTGGCCTTATATATTGTTTCGGATGGATTCTCTTTTATAGCATAAACCCATCTGCCCCCCACTGCATGATTACCTTCAGGCAGAGATGTCAATGTGAAGGTATCGTTCTCTTTTAGAGAGTCCATCTCCTCCTTCATAGCTTTTACCCCGTGATCTGATTCTGAAGAGCTCAAAGCTTCCTTCAGTGTCTGGGGGACATCACATGCAACACGATAGCAGTAGTCAATTGTTAAGTCCTGATCCTCATCACATTTTATTTTATAGTCATAGTCTGTATAGTACTGAGGGGGTCTCCTCTCTCTTGTTGGATATCGAGTACTCTGAATACTCTCACCTTCACCTTTTAAATTGGTATTACCATCACATTCTACTTTTATTTCTTGAGGGATTACCTCAGGTACATCAGTTTTTGATAACTGGGTCTCAACTCTCTTCCTGTGATTAAGGGGTTCATACAGGTCCTCATCTACCTGAGTGTCACACTCACTGGTATTCTTTGTGACAAACTTCACCAACCTATTTTTGAGTACTTTGCCTGTATCTGGATGGAAAACAAGATATGCAGGACTGTTTTTATCATAACCCACAAATATCCCCTTTTCACAACGTGCTTCCAACTTTTTCTTGTTATATTTATATGCATAACATTCTGACCCAAATGGTCTCATTTTGGATAGGTCAGGCTTCTTCCCAGTTATCAGGTAATATGGGGTCTGACCGAGACGTCTGTTGTAACATCTATTCCTGATTATGGAAGCTGTTTGTACGGCATATGTCCACAACTCTTTTGGTAATTTGCTATCAATTAGCATGCATCTTGCCATTTCAAACAGGGTTCTCCAAGCTCTTTCAGCTGTCCCATTTTGATGGGGTGAATAAGGAGCTGAGGTTTCATGTCTGATGGCATTTCTACTGAGCAGTGACTGGAAAACAGAAGATGTAAACTCAGTTCCATTGTCTGATCTTATACATTTGATCTTACCATAGGGTGCAACATCAGCAATGAACCTCTCTGTGGCTTTGGCAGTATCACTCTTGTTTTTCAGGAAATATGTGAACACAGCTCCTGAATAATCATCTGTGAATGCTAAAGCAAATCTGAAACCATCTTTCGCTGCTGGCTCTATAGGTCCAGCAAGATCTGCATGAACAAGTTCAAGTATATGTTTAGCTTTCTCATCTGGATCTCTGTTTCTGCTCTGAGCAAATTTACCTTGTATACACACTTCACATTTCAGATTGGACTTATCAGTTTTACCTTGAATTTTCATTCCATCTGTAACACTCTCCAACTTTACCAAATCATCATAATTACAGTGGCCTAATATCTCATGCCACGTCTGAATGTCTAAACAGGCGTCACACTCATCAACCTCATCTGGAATAGTACTCAAATAAAACAGTCTATCACAGGTATGAATATTAAATGTTGTACCACTTTTGTGAATGAGCCGGTTCTGTCCATCTTTGAAGACGACTGTCGCTCCATGCGCAATTGCTGCTTTGACAGAAAAGATGTCTTGGCAAAAGGATGGCACGTAAAGCGCGTCCATCAGCATCATGTCCACAATACGACCTCTGCTGTCTTTCAGGCGCACTTTAGCTGTGCCCTTCTTCAGCGCAATACCGCTGGCCCGCTTTCCATCAGCCAACTCCAGAATATGGCTCTGAGGTTTAAAACATGGGTCAAACTCCTTGAATTTCCCGATGTCTGTAATAATGTGTTTAGTGGCTCCCGAGTCAATCATGAGACCTTTCACCTTCATTGCACTAACCGGGACATCTTCCACCTTGAATGCGAACGTGTGGTCCTCCTCTTCATCCACCGTTTGCTTCACCTTGTCTCTCTTTCTTCGCCGGCAGTGTGTGTCACTGTGTGTGGAACTTTTACAAAAATTGCACCACTGTCTCCGCTCTCTTCGTTCCCCAGCGGATGACGTGCATTCGGCGGCTTTGTGGCCTTTCTGTCCGCAGTTGTAACAGGTGAGTTTCACACTCCACATGTTTCTTTCTTTAACTTTCATTATGCTGTCCTCTCCAGAACCAGCTGCAGCAAACGCCTCTGTGCTCTCAAAGCTCCTCAGTTTAGTTTTAAAGTTAGCAAATGTTAATTTCTCATCACTTTGCGTAACATAAACAGAGAATGGTTTAAATGCATCAGGCAGGCCCTTTAAAATCATTGCAATCAACAGGCCATCACTCATAGTCTCTCCCGCATTCCGCAGTGCTGTGATGGCAGTCTCTGCACGAATAATGTAATCTGTGACGCTCTCATTCACACCTTTCTGAAGCGACGTCAGCTCCGTGTACAAACTTATCACTCGTGGCGTCCCCTTACCAGCATAATGGTCTCTCAGTATCCGTAGCGCCTTCCTGCCATCATCGGCCGCATCTCTCATCACCAGAGACAGACTTTTGTCATCCAGCAGTTGAATTAAAGTTGCATATGCTTCTTCATTTTTGTTGGCGTCTTCCTCCGCATCCTCATCTTCCCCATCAGGTGCTTCACCCAGTATGGTGGTTTTCAAATTGAGCAGACGCAAATGCGCCAAAAACTTTGTTTCCCACAGTTCATAATTCTTTTCATCTCCATCGAAACATAAACGGTTCCATCGGCTTCCAAGTTCTTGCCTGGGCCAATAACCTGTTGGCGCAGCCATTCTTTAAATAAACTTAAAGTGCCGGAATAACATGATGAAAGAAACATACAACACCAGGTTCACTTTGACCTGCGCACACACACGTTGCAGCAGTGGCCATTTATTAAGAATTGCACACCGGTGTGTGACCACGCCCACTTCCAAAAACTAGGTCACTGGGTCAATTAAGAGAACACAATGACATAGCTCAACACATAGTTTGTTTTATGAAGAGGGTGGTAGGGTGTATTTTAATTTTTGTTGTGGTTGAAATTAGAAGATAGATGATTTTGTGTTTAAGATACTCTTTTGTGAATTATGATGTGTCGATTTTTTATGTATATATTTTAATGAACTTTTTGATAATAAAAGATAAAAAAAAAAAAGAGACGCCCGATCTCGTCTGATCTCGGAAGCTAAGCAGAGTCGGGCCTGGTTAGTACTTGGATGGGAAGGGGGATAAAGGTAAATTAGAGAATTATAGGCCAATTAGTTTGTTAAACACAGATTATAAAATAGTAGCACGGGTGTTAGCCAATAGACTTAGAGTAGTGATAGAAGAGGTGGTGGGGGGCACTCAGGCATATGGCGTGCCAGGTAGAGACATTGCGGACTCGATCCTGGCCGTCAGATGCCTGATCAAGCACATGTGCACAACAACTGGGTTTGTAATTAGTGTGGATTTTGAGAAGGCGTTTGACCGCGTGGAACACTCCTTTCTGTGGCGAGTCATGGAAAGAATGGGTTTCGGAGAGCGGTACATCAATTGGATAAAGATCCTGTACAAAGGAGCCACGAGCTGTGTCAAGATAAATGGCACATGCACCGGTGCGTTTCCGCTGAGCAGGTCTATCCGACAGGGCTGTCCGCTGTCTGCCATGCTCTTCACTCTGGTGACGGAGCCCCTGGCGGCAGCGGTCGCTCGCAATGTAAATATTAGAGGGATTAGCGTAGGTGAGTCCGCGTGCTGCAAAATTGTGCAGTACGCGGACGACACAAATATCACAGTTAAGGATAGGGATAGCGTTAGTGAGGTGGTGGGCACTATTAGGAACTATTGTAAAGCATCGGGTGCAAAAATGAATCTAAATAAATCACAGATCATGAGGTGTGGAGATGCACAGAGCACGGACAACACGTGGGGGTTTAAAGAGGCAGAAGGGGAACTGAAGGTGCTAGGGGTGTGGTGCGGGAGGGATGAGGGGAAGGCGAACGAAAAAAACTGGAACGTTTTAACAGAAAAAATCAAAAAAATCATAAACTTATGGAAACAAAGGCAATTGGGAATAAGAGGGAAAATAACAGTAATCAACTCACTTATCATGTCAACACTAAATCACACACTGGCTGTCTGTCCCCTGTCCCCGCAGCAGGAATCCAACATCAACAGAGCCATCGGTGGCTTCCTGTGGAGGTCCACTATGAATCAGGTGGCCCACGACGTCATGATCCAGCCCGAGGAAAGGGGCGGTCTGAGACTCGTTTCAATCAACGCAAGAAAAAAAGCACTACGAATAAAATTGGTCAAAAAACTAATAGACAGAAACAATAATGCAGCATGGAAACAAGCAATAACACAGGATCTGGGTCTCGGGCCGCCCCTGGGGATCTGGGCACTCTGCCAGAGGAGGCTGCCAAAGAGTAGAGCGGGAATGGACCCTCTGGCGGAGGAGATCATGACGGCGTGGGCCGAGGTGAGACCTCTGCTGGAGGCCAGGGTCGACGGCATCCTACAGGCGATCGCGCAGCCCCTCTTTAACAACCCAGAAGTTACCTGGGGAGGGAAAGAGGTGGTTTGCGCGGCCCTGGAACGAGCTGGAGTAGTCCGGCTCGGGGATGTTGTCGACCCAACCGGTGGCTTTGAAGCTGCGGGGACCCTGGCCAGCTTGAGGGAGAGGAAAGTAAGATTCAACAAAAACGTTATCATTGATGTATTTGATAAGCTGGCTGCTGCTGTTCCCCGGCGCTGGATAAGGGCGCTGGGGAACAGGAGACAGCCAGCCGAGGCTGGCGAAACGTGTGCCTTCTCCTCTGTGCAGGGCGGGGAGGACTTACAGGAAACAACAACTCGGCAGCTGTATGAGACGTTCATCAAAAGGAGAAGAAGACCACCGGCAGCTGACCGAGCATGGAGGGAGGTCTTCCCCGCCCTGCGAGGGGACAGGATCTGGGCCACGCTCAGGAGTGGCGCGGCCCCGGGAAACGTCCTGACGACGGACTTCAGAGCACGGCACCGAAGACTACATCCCGGTGTCGTGCTCCACCAAATTGACGGGGCGTTGGAGAGGGGCTGCGCCACATGCGGGGCAGCCGCGGAGACATTGGAACACCTTTTCCTCGACTGCCCCGCCATCAACAACTTCCTGGGCTGGCTCAGACGAACTCTGGAGGAGAGGGCACACGGGAAGTGGAGAACAGAGGAAGACTGGAAGCTATTCACACTGTTTGGAGACAACGTCAATAACAAGGGACAAAAAATAAGAAACACAGCCGGACTCTTTGCAAAACACACCATATACACCATAAGAAATGCACGCAGGAAGGGAAACACTGGGTTGCAACTAAAAGGGTTTTTCACTCACAACTTCCAGATGTACATAAGCACGATGGTGAAGGGGCTAAAGGGGAAAAAGAGAGATGCACTGTTAGATGGGCATAGTTTGTTTTATGAAGAGGGTGGTAGGGTGTATTTTAATTTTTAGGAAAATATCTTTGTTGTTGTTGTGGTTAAAGAAGAGTTAGAAGTTAGAAGAGAGATAAT